>NC_091836.1:52775905-52928568 GCF_037783145.1 Equus przewalskii | reverse complement strand
GTATTCTCTAATAATCTTTTCTATTTCTGAGGTGTCTGCTGTAATGTCTCCTCTTTCATTTCTGATTCTATTTGTTTGAGCTTTCTCTCCTTTTTTCTTGGTGAGAAACCAGAAACCAAGTTTTTCTTGGTTTGTCAACTCTGTTTATCTTTTTAAAAAACCAGCTTTTAGTTTCATTGATTTTTTTCCTATTGTTTTTTAAGTCTATTACTCATTTATTTCTGCTCTGATTTTTCTTATTTCTTTGCTTTTGCTGATTTTGGGCTTTGTTTGTTTGAGTTTTTCCAGTTCCTTTCGGTGCACTGTTAGATTGTTTATTTCAGATTTTTCTTTTTTGTGGAGGTAGGCCTGCATTGCTATAAACTTCCCTCTTAGAACTGCTTTTGCTGTACCTCATAAATTTTGGCATGTTGAATTTTCACTTTCATTTGCCTCCAGGTACTTTTTTATTTCCCCTTCAATTTCTTCAGTGACCCATTCATTGTTCAGTAGCATTTTGTTTAATCTCCACATACTTGTGGCTTTTCTGTTTTTCTTCCTGTGGTTGATTTCTGGTTTCATATCTTTGTGATATGAAAAGATGCTTAGTATTATTTCAACTTCTTAAATTTATTGAGGCTTGTTTTATAGCATGATCCTATGATGAGAATATTCCATGTGCATTCGAAAAGAATGTGTATTCTGTTGTTTTTGGTGGAGTGTTCTGTATATACTAAGTCCATCTGGTCTAATGTGTCATTTGAGGCCAATGTTTCCTTATTGATCTTCTGTTTGGATGTTCTATCCATTGGTGTAAGTGGAATGTCAAAGTCCCCTACTGTTATTGTGTTACTGTCTATTTCTCCTTTTATGTCTGTTAATAATTGCTTTGTACATTTAGGTCATCCTATGTTGGGTGCATATATATCTACAAGTGTTATATTCTCTTGTTGGATTGTTCCCTTTATCATTATGTAGTTACCTTCTTTGTCCCTTGTTACAGTTTTTGTTTTAAAGTCTATTTTCTCTGATATAAGTATTTCTACCCCAGATTTCTTTTCATTGGCATTTGTATGGAGTATCATTTTCATCCCTTCACTTTCAGTTTGTGTCTTTAGATCTAAAGTGTATCTCTCGTATGCAGCATATATATGGATCTTGTTTTTTTATCCAGTTGGCCACTGTGTGCCTTTTTATTGGAGCATTTAGTCCATGACATTGAAAGTAGCTATTGATAAGTATGTACTTATTACCCATTTGTTACTTTTTATCTGAGTATTTTAGTAGTCCTTCTGTTCCTTTCTTCTTTTCTTGCTCTCTTCCCTTGTTGTTGGCTTTCTTTAGTATTATGTTTGGATTACTTTCTCTTAGTTTTCTGGTGTATTTATTACAGGGTTCTGGTTTGATTACCATGAGGTTCATATATTATAGCCTACGTATATAGAAATCTATATTAAGTTAATGGTTTCTTTAGTTTGATATCTTTCTAAAAGCTCTACTCTTTTATTCCCCTCTTCCCATATTTTATGTTTTTAATATCCTAGCTAACCTCTTTTTTTGTGTGTGTAATCCATTATCCTCTTATCATGGAAATAGGGAATTTCAGTACTTTTCTCTTTTGACTTTCATAGTAGCTTGATAGGTGGTTGATCTCCTAACTTTACTGTATTTTTGCCTTAACCAGTGATTGTATTGCTTTTCCTTTTGATAATTTTATTATTCCAATTTGTTGTCTTCTCTTTCCACTTAAATATGTCCCTTTAGCATTTCTTGTAATACTAGTTTGTTGATGATAAACTCTAATTTTTCTTGTCTGGGAAACTCTTTATCTCTCCATCCATTCTGAATGACAACATTGCCAGGCAGAGTATTCTTGGCTGTAGGTTTTTCCTTCCAGCACTTTAAATAGATCATGCCACTCTCTTCTAGCCTGTAGGGTTTGTGCTGAGAAGTCAGCTGATAACCTTATGGGGTTTCTTTTTGTATGTCACTTGTTGCCTTTACTCTTGTGGCTTTCCAGATTCTCTCTGTCTTTAGTTCTTGACCTTTTAAGTATAGTGTTTCTTGGTGTGGTCCTCTCTGGGTTTATCTATTTTGGTGCTCTCTGTGCTTCCTGTACCTGGATGTCTGTTTCCTTCCTTAGGTTAGGAAAGTTTTCAGCTATTACTTCTTCAAGTAGATTCTCTGTCCCTTTGTCTTTCTCTTCTCCTTCTGGGACACCTATAATATGGATGTTAGTGTGCTTGATGTTGTCCCAGAGGTCGCTTAGACTGTCCTCATTCTTTTAAATTCTTTTTCTTTTATCTGTTCAGTGTGTATGATCTCCTCTCATCTTTTCATCCAGCTCACTAACCTATTCTTCTGTATCATCTACTCTATGACTCCCTCCTGTGAATTTTTCATTTCCAGTACTGTATTCATCATTTCTGATTGGTTCGTTTTATATTTTCCTGTTCTTTTGTTGAAGTTCTCATTGAGTTCATTCATTCTGCTCCCAAGATCAGTGAGCATCCTTATAACTTTTTGTTCGAACTCTTTGTCAGATAGATTATTTATTTCAGTTTCATCTAGTTCTTTTTCTGGGGTTTTGTCAATTCCCTGACCTGGAATGTATTCCTTTGCTTCCTCATTTGGCATCTTTCTCTGTCCTTATACCTATGTATTAATTTGGCCACTCACATCTCCTAATCATGGAGAGGTCGCCCTGTGTAAGATATTCCTTATGAGGGCCAGCAGTGTGCTTCCCTGTTGTTACCAGTTCCAAATGTTCCAGGAGTGTCCACTGTGAGGGCTACTTGTGTCCTTCTGTTGTGGCAAGGTTACTATGACGGCAGGTGCACATGGAGGCTGGGCTGTCCCCCTGGCCTTCTGGTTGTAATATTCAGCTGTGTGTGGCTGCTATGGACACTTCAGTCACTTTGTTGGGTGTGGGGAACCCCAGCATAGTTGGCTGCAAGGCCTCATAGCACATTCTTATTGCAGTTTTTATGTTAAGTGAGAGGGCCCCAGCGTGGCTGGTTGCTAGGCTCAGGGTCTTGCAATTGCTGTAGGCCTCCAGCCTGCAAGGCTGTTGTCAGCTCTCTCAGAGCTGCAGCTCAGTGGGACCTGCCCCAGGCACAGGAGCACCCAACTGTTTCAGGTTTTAGAAGGTGGGGTCCATCCCCTATGTGGCTGTTTGAGAAGCACAAGTCTTCTGCAGCTGACAAGCCCAACACCCACAGGGCCACACACTGTCCACACAGTCCTACCCCATGGGCATGCCCTGACCCACTGAAGCAGACCCAGTTGCCCCACTGCAGAGGCCCCACACACTCCACCAAGTGAGGCCTGCTCCACACTCAGGCTCTGCCCTGCAGAGGTGGACCCACTTTCCAGCTGCAGAGGTTCCCAGACACCCTCCCTATGTGGGACCCCAGTTTCCTGAAGGCGTGCTGTTGGGGGCAGCCAGTCTTTCCAGGCTGGACTGCCTGCCCCTGACTGAGGTAGATTAAATCAGTGCTCTAGTGGTAGGGACAGCTTGGTTAACAGGCCAGGGAAGAACCAAAGGCATCTACCTGTGTCTGTGTCAGCATGCTTGTACTAAGTCACAGTGATGGCTGCTGCCAATTTCTCGGTCACTTGGGAGGTCTCACCTCTCACTGCAATGCACTCAGAGCCTATCAAGTGAGTCAGTTTTCACCAAAGGACTGTGCACCTTACTTTCTGGAGATTTTAGGTTGCTTTCCATAACAGATGAATTTGTGTGTGGGCCTTTTAAGAGCAGGCTTTTTTTCCCCTCATGTCCCATAGCTTTTCTGGGGGTATTCCCCATTCTAGTTAATAGCCAGGAAAGCTAGATCTTATGACACTTATCCAGATTGTGCTGAATCCATAACCTGCGTATTGTGGTATAGCTCCTCCAGTCACATCCCCCACTCCTTCAGGGAAGGCTCCATGCTTTAAGATTGCTCCCCGTTGGCAGTGAAGTGCTGTGGCTTGAAGGTGGCATTTTTCTCTCCAGAAAGGAATTTCTGTCTCTTCCACCTCAGTAAGCACCATCCCTTGTTGTGCGGGTTCTTTTTATGCAGTTTTTAGTTCTCTGTCAGGGGTAATTGTTCCAAGAGTAGATACAAATTAGTTTTGTCTGTGAGAGGAGGTGAATTCAGAGTCTGCCTATACCACCATCTTGACGTCATCTGCCCTGATCCTTTTAAGGCTTTGTTGTATTTAGTTTGCCAATATTTTGAGGTTTCATGGTGTATGTTCATCAGTGTTATTGGCCTGTAATTTTCCTTCTTTGTGTTTGTCCTTGTCGGGCTTTGGGATCAGGGTGATGTTGACATCATGAAATGTGCTAGGAAGTGTTCCATCTTCTTCAACTTTTTGCAATAGTTTGAGAAGGATAGATATTAAATCTTCTTTGAATGTTTGGTAGAAGTCTCCAGAGAAGCCATCTGGTCCTGGAATTTTATATTTGGGGAGATTTTTAATTACTGTTTCAGTCTCTTTCCTTGTGATTGGTCTGTTCAGATTCTCTATTTCTTCTTGATTCAGTTTTGGGAGATTGTATGAGTCTAAGAATTTATCCACTTCTTCTAGGATATTCAATTTGTGGGCATATAGTATTTTCTTATAATCTTTTGTATTACTGTGGTATCCATTTTAATTTCTCTTCTTTCCTTTCTGATTTTATTTATTTGAGCCTTCTCTCTTTCCTTAGTGAGTTTGGCTAAGGGTTTGTCAATTTTGTTCATCTTCCCAAAGAGCCAGGATATTTTAGCTTCATTGATCCTTTCTACTGCTCTTTTGCTTTCAATATCATTTATTTCTGCTCTAATTTTTATTGTTTCCCACCTCTGCTGACCTTGGACTTTGTTTGTTTTTCTTTTTCTAATTCTGTAAGTACAGTTTTAGGGTTGCTTATTTGAGATTTTTCTTATTTGTTAAGGTGGGCCTGTATTGCTATGATTTCCTCTTAAGACCACTTTTGCTGCATCCCACAAAAGTTGGTACATTGTAGGACCAGATAAACCAGAATACGGATTCCCTGAATGCCCGTGTAGACAACATAGAGGAGAAAATTAGCATAATCGAAGATAGACAGGCTGAATGGCGCCAGACAGAGGAAGAAAGAGAACTAAGAATTTAAAAAAATGAGGAAAATCTCCGAGAGATAATGGATTCAATGAGGAGTAAGAACATAAGGATCATAGGAATTCCTGAGAATATGGAAAAGGAAAATGGAGCAGAAAGTGTGCTTAACGAAATTATTGAAGAGAACTTCCCAAATCTGGGTAAAGGAGAGATGTGCAGAGGAGGGTTTTAGATCTCCTAGATTTGTCAATGTAAAAAGAGCTACCCCACGGCACATAGTAGTAAAGTTGGCAAGGAGGAAAGATAAGGAAAGAATACTCAGGGAAGTAAGAAAAAAACAGAGAATAACCTATAAAGGAGGCCATATTAGACTGTCAGCGGATTTCTACAGAAACCCTACAAGCTAGGAGAGAATGGAGTGACATATTCAAAGCTTTAAAAGATAAAAATCTTCAGCCAAGAATACTCTATCCAGCAAGAATATCCTTCAGATATGAGGGAGAAATTAAATCTTTTCCAGACAAACAAAAGTTAAGGGAATTTGTAACTAAAAGCCCTCCATTACCAGAAATCCTCAAGAAGGCTCTCATACCTGAAAAAAGAAAAAAGGGAGAAAGGGGACACAATCCACAGACTAGGGGACTTTGATGGATAGAACCAGAACAGGACAGCAAATATTCAATTATAGCATTAGGGTAAAGGTAAGGAAACACCAAAACAAGGACGATCTTAGCACTCTAACTACCAATTAATAAGACGAGTTGGAATAAGAAATGAAAATAATAATTTAGGAGGGGAAGAGCAAAGGTTCCAAATCAGTATTGGTCAAGTAAGTAAGAGACCACCAGAGAATAGACTATATTATACACGAGATTCTAAATACAAACTTCAAGGTAGACACTAAAATAAAGTACAGAACAGAGTCACAAATCATAAATAAGGAAAAATCTAAGAAACCCAGCGTAAGAAATTGCAGTATTAAATGGGTAGTCTAAAGCAAACAGGAAAAGAAACGCAGGAAAACAAGGATAATGAGCGACAGATTAACAGCACTAAGTCCACATGCATCAATAATCACTCTCAATGTGAACGGATTGAACTCTCCAATAAGAAGACACAGAGTGGCAAAATGGATTAAAGAACACAATCCACAGATTTGTTGCCTCCAGGAAATACACCTCAGTCACAGGACAAACACAGACTCAGGGTGAAGGGGTGGAGGATAATACTTCAAGCAAATAGCAAGGAAAAAGGCAGGCATTGCAATTCTCATATCAGACCAAGTGGATTTCAAAATAAGACAGGTAAAGAGAGACACAGAGGGACAATATATAATGATCAAAGGGACACTTCATCAAGAAGAAATAACGCTTATAAATATCTATGCACCCAACACAGGAGCACCAAGATTCATAAAGCAACTATTAACAGACCTAAAGGAAGATGTTAAAAACAACGCAATAATAGTAGGGGACCTCAACACCCCACTCACATCAATGGACAGATCATCCAGACAGAAAATCAACAAGGAAATAGTGGAGCTGAATGAAAAACTAAAACAATGGGACTTAATAGACATATATAGATCACTCCACCCAGAAAGAGCTGAATACACATTCTTCTCAAGTGCACATGGAACATTCTCTAAGGCTAACATAAAGACCATATGTTTGGAATCAATCTACCAATTTAAAAAAATTGAAATAATAACAAGCATCTTCTCAGATCATAGTGCTATAAGGCTAGAAATTAATTACAAGAAAAAAGCTGAGAAAGGCACAAAGATGTGGAGACTAAACAAACAACACACTACTGAACAAGCAATGGATCCTTGAAGAAATTAAAGAAAATCAAAAAATACCTGGAAACAAATGAAAATGATAGCATGCCATACCAACTCATATGGGATACAGCAAAAGCTGTATTAAGAGGAAAATTCATAGCAATACAGGCACATCTTAACAAACAAGAAAAATCCCAAATAGAAGACGCCCTTTTAAAGCACACCTAACTGAACTAGAGAAAAAAGAACAAATGAAGCCCAAAGTCAGCAGAAGGAGAGAAATAATAAAAGTCAGAGCAGAAATAAATACTATTGAAACAAAAAAGGCAGTAGAAAGGATCAATGAGACAAAGAGCTGGTTTTTTGAGAAGATAAAATAAAATTGACGAACCACTAGCCAGACTTACAAAGAAAAAAAGGGAGAAAGCTCAAATAAACAAAATCAGAAATGAGCGAGGAGAAATAACAACAGACTCTGCAGAAATGCAACAGATTATAAGAGAATACTACCAAAAACTATATGCCAACAGAATGGATAACCTAGAGGAAATGGATAAATTCTTGGACTCCTACAATCTCCCAAAGCTCACTCAAGAAGAGGCAGACCATTTGAACAGACCAATCACAAGGAAAGAGATTGAAACAGCAATCAAAAACATCCCAAAGAATAAAACCCCAGCACCAGATGGCTTTCCTGGGGAATTCTACCAAACTTTCAGAGAGGATTTAATACCTATCCTTTTCAAGCTATTCCAAAAAGTTAGGGAAGATGGAACACTTCCTAACACATTCTATGAGGCCAACATCACGCTGATACCAAAACCTGACAAGGACACCACGAAAAAAGAGAACTACAGGCCAATATCACTGATGAACATAGATGCAAAAATTATAAACAAAATATTGGCAACCAGAATTCAGCAATTCATGAAAAGAATCATACATCATGATCAGGTGGGATTCATAGCAGGGACACAGGGATGGTTCAACATCCGCAAATCAATCAACATGATACACCACCTCAACAAACTGAGGAACAAAAACCACATGATCATCTCAATAGATGCAGAGAAGGCATTTGACAAGATCAACAGCCATTTATGATAAAAACTCTGAACAAAATGGGCATAGAAGGAAACTACCTCAACATAATAAAGGCCATATACGACAAACCCATAGCCAACATCATACTCAATGGGCAAAAACTGAACCCCATCCCCCTGAAAACAGGAACGAGACAAGGATGCCCTCTATCACCACTCTTATTTAACAAAGTACTGGAGGTCCTGGACAGAGCAATCAGGCAAGAAAAAGGAATCCAAACAGGGAGGGAAGAAGTGAAACTTCGATCTTTGCAGACAACATGATCTTATATATCGAAGACCCCAAAGAATCCATTGGAAAACTGTAGAAGTGATCAACAACTACACCAAGAGTTGCAGCGGCTATAGGAATTCAATTTGCATAGATCAGTAGCATTTCTATACTCCAGTAATGAACCAAGTCAGTAAAAGAACTCAGAATACAATACCATTCACAATCGCAACCAAAAAATAAAATATCTTCGGGGTAATTTAACTCAGGAAGTGAAGGACCTATGAATGAAAATTACAAGGCGCTTTCTGGAAGAGAATCGGATGACAACATAAGGAGATGGAAAGACATTCCATGTACATGGATTGGAAGTAATACAGCATGGTTAAAATGGATCGTTCTACCTAAAGCAATCTACAGATTCAACGTCATCCCAATCAGAATCCCAATGACATTCTTTACAGAAGTTAGACAAAGAATCCTAAATTCATATGGGCAACAAAAGACCCACGAAATTCTCAGCAATCCTGAGAAAACAGAGTAAAATGGGAGGCATCACAATCCCTGACTTCAAACATACTACAGAAGCTTCAGTAATCAAACTTCAGCATGGTACTGGTACCAAAGCAGGTGCACAGATCAATGGAACAGAATTGAAAGCCAGAGATAAAACCACACATCTATGGACAGCTCATGTTTGACAAGGAGCTGAGGGCATACAATGGAGAAAAGAAGTCTTTTCAACAAATGGTGCTGGGAAAACTCGAAAGCCACATGTGAAGGAATGAAATTGACCATTCTTTTTCACCATTCACCAGAATGAACTCAAATGGATTAAAGACCTAAAGGTGAGACCTGAAACCATAAGGCTTCTGGACTGGCAAAGAGAGACGTAGGCAGATACACTCTTTGACACCAGTACTAAAAGGACTTTTTGGAGCACCAGTGCCTTCTCAAGGAGGAAAACAATCGAAAAAATAACAATCAGGGACTCATCAGATTAAAGAGCTTCTTCA
Source organism: Equus przewalskii (assembly GCF_037783145.1). NCBI lineage: Eukaryota > Metazoa > Chordata > Mammalia > Perissodactyla > Equidae > Equus > Equus przewalskii. Next base: position 52,919,403 of record NC_091836.1, on the reverse strand, counting down.
AGCAAATGAAAACAGATTGAACAAGAAACAACCCAGCTAACTGGGAGAAAATATTTACAGTCATATATCTGACAAAGGCTTAATATCCATAATATATAAAGAACTCTCACAACTAACAACAAAGAACATCAAACAACCCAATCAAAACATGGGCTGGAGGCAAGTGAACAGACACTTCTCCAAAGAGATATACTGATAGCCAACAGGCACATGAAAAGATGCTCATCATCGCTCATCATAGCAGATGCAAGTCAAGACTACACTACAGATATCACCTTACACCCGTCAGAATGACAAAAAAATCTAAACTTGATAGCAACAATGCTGGACAGGCTGCGGAGAAAAAGGACACCCTCATCACACTCCTGATGGGAGTCCAAAGCTGGTGCAGCTCACTATGGAAAACCAGTATGGAGATTCCTCAAAAAATTAAAATAGAAACTACCATACGATCCAGCCATCCCACTACTGGGTATTTATCCAAAGAGCTTGAAGTCGCAATATCCCAAAAGTCCTGTGCACCCCAATGTTATTGAGCACTGTTTACGATGAGCCAAGACGTGGAAGCGTACCTAAGTGTCCAGCAACAGACGAATGGATCAAGGAGATGTGGTACATATGTCGATGAAATCTATGTCAGTTGCCAAAACAAACAAAATCATTCCATTCGCAATGACATGGATCGACCTTGAGAGAATTATGTTAAGTGAATAGCCAGCGAGAAGGATGATCTGTGTATGACTTACCACTCATATGAGGAATCCAAATTTATGGACTAAGCAACGTTTAGTGGATACCAGGGCGAAAGGTGGGGTGGGGGGTGGGCACGAAGGGTGAAGTGGTCCCACCTACGACATCGACTGACAACGTTGATGTACAACTGAATTTTCACGAGATTGTAACCTCTGATAGCTCAAGTAGAAAAAAGGTTGGTCCCGTATTTTTCATTGCAGTCTGTTCGGATCTTGTTTGATTTCCCTTTGATTTCTTCGATGAATCCCATTGTTGGTCAGTATCGCCGTCGTTTAATCTCCTCATCTTCATCACTTTCCTAGCTTTTGTTCTTGTATTGATTTCTAATTTCATCGAGTTATGATCTTTCAGAGAATATGTGTGGTATGATTTCAATCTTGTAAGTTTATTGAGGTTTGCCTTGTTCTCCAACATACGGTATCGCTTGGAGGATGTTCGGTTGTATGTCCATTGGATGGACGTTCTTCTAGACTATTAAGTCCACCTGGTCAGTTTTTCATTGATGCCACTCGTTCCTTGTGACTTCTCTCTCGATGATCCATCCATTGATGTAAGTGGGGTGTCAAGGTTCCCTACTATTATGGTGTTGCTGTTAATATCTATTTTCCAGGCTCGTTAATGGGTTGCTTTGTGTACTTTGGTTGCTCCTGTTTTGGGTATATATATATTCATAAGTGTTGTATCCTCTTGGTGGAGTGTTCCTTTTATCTGTATCTACTCCCGTCTTTATGTCTCATTGTGTTTTTTATCTTGAGCTTATTTTGCCTCATATAAGGATGGCAACATCTGCATTCTTCTGTTTTCCATCAGCTTTGAGTATCGTCTTCCTTTCCTTCACCCTGATCCAGTGTTTTCTTTAGAGCTGAGATGTGTTTCTTTCTGAGGCAGCATATTGTCGGGGTTTGTTTTTTTAATTCATCCTGCCACTCTGTGTCTTGGATTGGGGAGTTCAACCCATTCACATTAGAGTAGCTATTGATATATAGGGCTTAATGCAGCCGTTTTGTCACTTGTTCCCAGTGTCCTGTCCTTCCCTTGTTTCTTAGTTGTTGTATTTCAGATCGTTCATGCAGTTTGGTGATTCTCTGTGATGATTTTCTCTTCTGCTTCATCATTTCGTCGCTCTGTTTGATTTTTTGTTTTGTGTTTACCTTGATGTTTGTATAAAAGTCTGTAGATGAGATAGTCTATTTTCTGATGGTCCCTTATTTCCTTACTCTGAGGAGGTTCCATCCTTTTCCTCTTCCCTAAGTTATGGTTGTCACAACTTATTCTGAGTTGTGTTGTCATTGTGGTTAAAATGAAGTGATCATAGTTATTTTCGATGTTTGTCTTTCCGTGATCTTTAAGGTTGTAATTAACTCTTTGCTAACCTGTTCTGATAGAGACCTGCAATTTTCTGATTTTGTCTGCCCATTTATCTCCTCACTCAAGGCTTTGTAAACACGTTCTCTCCTTTTTTCTGGCACATATGAGGGCCTTCTTGATCATTAATTGTGGGGATATGGGTGGTCTTGTGATGATGAACTCCCTCACCTTTTGTTTATCTGGGGAAGTTTTTATTTCTCCACCATATCTGAAGAATATTTTCACTGGATAGAGTATTCTTGGTTGAAAGATCTTTGTCTTTAAGAATTTTCAATATATCATTCTACTCTCTCCTAGCCCGTAGGTTTCTGCTGAAATCCTGATAGGTGTTCCTTTGTAAGTTATTTTTTATGCCTTTCTGCCCTTTAATATTATTTGTCACTGAGTTCTGCCAATTTAACTACTATATGCCTTAGGGAAGGTCTTTTTACATTGATGGAATTAGGAGTTTCTTTAGCTTCTTTTACTTGTAATTCCAGCACCTTCTCCAAATTTGGAAAGTTGTCAGCTGTTATTTCTTTGAACAAGCTCTCTGCTCATTTCTCCACCTTGTCTTCCTCTGGAATACCTGTAACCTTATGTTGCATTTCTAATTGAGTAGGATATTTCTGTGAGAATTTCTTCATTTATTTTATAGTTTGCTTTCTCCTCCTCCACCTGAAGCATTTCTATATTTCCATCCTCTAAATTGTGAATTCTGTCTCCCTAATATCAGCTCTGTTATTTTAGGGCTCCAGATTTTTCTTTATCTTACTCATCATGTTTTTCACCTCCCACATTTCTGATTGGTTTTTCTGTAAAGTTTCAATCTCTTTTTGTGAAGAATTCCCTCTGTTCATTAATTTTATTCCTGATTTCGTTGAACTGTCTTTCTGAGTTTTCTTGTAACTCATTTAGTTTTTTCTGATAGCTATTTAGAATTCTCTGTCACTCAGGTGGTAACTTTCTGTGACTTCAGGGTTGGTGTCTGTAGAATTGTCATTTTCCTCCTGCTCTGAATTGTTGCTGTAGTTTCTCATGATGTTTGATGAACTAATCTTTTGCCAGCGCATTTCTGGTCATATCAGGTCATAAGATTCCACCTACTACAGCTGGGAGGAAGGAGAAGCTGTGTTTCTGATCCCACCCCTTTTGCTGGAAGTTGTAGGATGCCTGGGTGCTCCTTCTAGTAGGAAAGCTTTTACCCGGGTGCATAGATCTGCCACTACTTCTTTCGGTCATGCCGACTGCTGTGCTTGGTGGGAGGGGCTTTCTTGAGTTGTCTGAGCCTGTTCAACTCCTTGGGACCACCGTGGCACAGAGGGCTGACCCACCAGTGGGGAAAGTGTTCATGCAGGGGCTGGATCCTTTAAACATATGTGTATAGTTCCCATTGAGTTATCATAGACATGAATAAGTGGAGCTATCTACAAAATGTAGTTTAAATGTTTCATAGAATGTTCACAGGACAGCTGGAATTTTCCTAAGCTTAACTTTGTGTAAAAGCACTCCTCTGTGTTCCAATTATTAAGGCATCATTTTAAAGCTTTCCTGAGAATTAATTAGCTTGTAAAATATATTCACAGTTTTCCATATTCAACACTCAGAGTGCTAGTATGTAAGACCTCTTATATATGCCTGGATTCTGATAGGGTGAGCCCAAGTGAAGAAGTATTTTTGATCTTTAAAACTGGATTGCTCTTTCCATATATTTTGGATCAATATATCAAACAAGGAAAGATTTAAATGAAAAACCAATAATCAGATAATTTTGACCTTTGTCATAGTCATGGTTGTAGCCTGCATAAGTCAGACTTTGGAGATGGAACAGAAAGCATAAAAAGGGACCTTGCTGTATGCTCAACAGAAAAAAAAAACCATTAAAATTGATCAACACTATTCTGAAACAAATAGCCACAAATTCTGAAACAAATAGCCATCATGAGATTTCTCTCATCAGTGTTAATAAGTCACATGTCATGAATTCTCATTCTGTCAACCCTGGCTCAACAGTCTATGTTCCTAAAGTCATCTTTTTGCAGACCCTGTAGTCCTGGAGTCTCAGCTTTTCAGGTCCCCCTGTCTGCTCTGGGGCTCACATCACCTTCTTGAGGAATGTTGTAAACACGGTCTGTTCCCTATATCCTTTTCTAGGGCTTTCCGTGTCTGATGTTTCTTCTGGAGAACCCAGTCTCTGGTCTGTAGCTTCTAGCAGTCACCTCTAGTCAAAAATGAAGGGAGCAGAGAAACCATGTGTTGAGGCCAGGCAGGTCAACTTAGAGTAGCTAACATTGTCAGAATGGAGGAGAGTGGAATCTCTATTAGGGTGAGGTACATAAGTGCATGGGTCCACACAGAATTATTCCAGGAAGACTTCACTGATAATTAACCTGAGGGGAAAATGGATTAATGAACAGTGGAAATACAGACTAATCTGTATGTAAACTATGTGCCACATTGCTTCCAATTGGCATGTGTTTTAAACCAAGGAATAAAGTATTCTTAGAAGCCCACTCATGGACAGCCTTTGTGTTGGCAGTGCACTTGAATTCGAGTATGATTTTCCCCACTCTGCTAGAGAATCCAAATTACTGAAAACTTATTCATATTCTTCAAACCCAAACACAGGTTTGTTTGGCTGCCATTCAGTAGGGCCAATAAAGAAAAAAAAAACTGAAACACCAGGCTTGCGGTAAGGAAAGAGCTTTACTATTGAAAGGCAGTCAGAGGAGGAGATCGGAGTTAGAACTCAGATCCACCTCCTCGAGGGGAACCGCTAGCCGTTTTAGAAAGGGGAGGGAGAGCGTGTGCTGGGGTTTGAAGAGGGGAGGGGTAGCATGTGACTGTGCTAGGCGGCACCTTTCCACTAGCCTGTGTTTGACCTTGAAGACTGACTTTCTCTTTCCTTGACTGTTTGAACTTTTCTGGTTAGTTTTCATCTTCAGACTGCATTTGGCCTTGTGAGGCTGAGTCTTCATGTCTGGACCTTGACTTTCTGGGAAAGACAGCTTCCTATACTAAGGAGGGATACAAAGACCTGGTTGGTTTGAAGCAACAATTGATTATGCTGAATGTGCACACCTGCAGTTAGCAAAGCTTCTCTCAAAGTTTTTTGCTCTAGGAAAGATATTTTAACTTCTTCATGCTTGGTTTCATATTGATAACTGTTACCCATGCAAAAATGAGATTAAATCTTATTTATCAGTTTACCCTACAACATGGGCCCGATAAATAGGGCAGCTCTTACAATATAATTGAGCACATAGAAAATATGAAGCATGTTCATTCTCTTTTTTCTTTTTTTGCTGAGGAAATTGTCCCTTAGGTAACATCTGTTGCCAATCTTCCTCTTCTTGCTTGAGGAAGATTGTCCCTGAGCTAACATCTGTGCCAATCTTCCTCTATTTTGTGTGTGGGATGCTGCCACAGTGTGGCACGACCAGCAGTCTGTAGGTCCGCATGGGATCCAAACCTGTGAACCCCAGGAGGCTGAAACAGAGTGCACATATTTAAATGTTATGCCACTGGGCTGGCCCCTATCTCTATGTTTTTAACATCCTTTGATGCTTGAGAGTGCTATGTCAAGGGTTTTGCTGGTGGGGATGGGTGGCAAACCTTTAGTGTTACCTAGCTGAGAAAAAGACACAAGGCCAATTTTATTCTTCTGAATTTGGGGCACAATATCAGAAAACAGCAACATCAAAGAGCTGTTGCTCTATGTGAGTACAGGTGTCTGAGGATGAGAAAGGGTCAGAGTGTTGGCTATGTTATTAATCAGACTAACAGTCCTGTAGACAGCATAGCAAAGGTAACATAACAACCACTCAGCATTTTCAGCTTTCTAGAAGTTGAGGAATCTCCTATCATTCTATTAATTATCTTCTGATTCTATTAATTTGCTTACAATTGAGATTACTCATGTACGTTAAGTGAGATAATAACTCCCTACCATCGGGTAGAATAGACAAAGGGCACGTAATAACTTTTTAGTGCATCAGGTTGAAAACAGACTGTGATTCAAAGATCATTTCTCTTCTAAGCTATCAGTTCTTCCTCTCTACTATATATACACTTTAAATAATTAATTTTAAATATTTCAATATGTAGATATTTTAAATGTGCATACATATAACAATTATATGACATTGTAACAATTGAAAATATCTAAAGCTTTCAAATTTAGTTTTTAAAATATAATCTCATCAAGTATAAGACAATATTCTTACAACGTGTTTAAATTAAGAATTGAATGTCATGAAGAAAAAATATGTTTCTATAGACAAGAAAATAAAAGTAATAATTCTGTGTTAAAAAGGACTTTTGCTCTCTGTTTCTTTCTTTTCTTTTTTTAACTTCAGGGTCAGGGAGGCTGCATTTGGCCCAAGGGTACCGTTTCTTTTTTCCTTTTTTTTTTAAGGTATACTTTTTGGTAAGGAAGATTGGCCCTGAGCTAACATCTGTTGCCAATCCTGCTGTTTTTCTTCTCTCTTCCCAAAGCCCCATGACATATTTCTATATCCTAGTTGTAAGTCATTTTAGAAACTCCAGGTGGAATGCTGCCACAGCATGGCTTGATGAGTTGTGCATAGGTCCACGCCAGGGATCCAAACCTTCCAACCCTGGGCCACTGAAGCTGAGCACGTGAACTTAATCATTGGTCATGGGGCAGCCCCCTTTTGTCTTAAGTATACTTTTTGGTGGGGAAGATTGGCCCTGAGCTAACATAATCTGCCAATCTTCCTGTTTTTTTTTTTTATCCCCAAAGCCGCAATACATAGCCGTATATCCTAGTTGCAGGTCATTCTAGTTCTTCTGTGGGATGCTGCCACAGCATGGCTTGATGAGTAATGCGTAGGTCTTCGCCGAGGATCCCAACCGATGAACCCTGGGCCACTGAAGTGGAGCATAAGAAACTTAACCACTTGGCCACAGGGCCGGCCCCCTCTAGTTTTAATCAAATTAATTTCCTCAGAATGTTGCAGGTCAGTTACTCCCATTCCATATCAGTCCAAGTTTTTAAAGTAAAGTAGGAATCTTGGAATTACATATTTTACCCACGTTCAAGAATAATACAATCACTGTTGAAATTAAAGTGATCTTCACAACGGCCACTACACTTCAACACACAGGCGCTCTGAAAATGTGTGCAGTGGCTGCCTCTCAGCAAAGACTCCTGGTTGGTTGCTTGTAGTAGCTCTGAGACTAATTGGTGGCACCTGTGTCACAGGCCTGTTAGCACTGTCAGTCATAGTCTGGGGAATCTTCTAAACACAGAGGGGCTCGGACGTTCAGTGCTAAAATGAATGACAACTGTTAGCTGCATCTAACAGAGAAGCCAGTTATTTTCTCACATAATAAGCGTCTCAGAGGGAGGCAGTTCAAGACTGGGGCAGTGACTCAACATGTCATCTAATGTTTTCTCTGTAGCGTGTTAACTTGTTGCCTAATGGGTCCAGGGGACACCCCTGGCCAGCACGTCTACATTCAAGACAGGAAGAAGGAACAGAGCTCTGCCAATGGTGTCCTTTCCCTTTTATCAGGAAGACAAAAGCTTTCCTAGAAACAATCAACAGACATCCACTTACATCTCATTGACCAGAATTGTGTCATGAAAAGCCCAGAAACGAGGAAGCTCGAAAGTCTTCTACTCCCTCCCCCAAAGTGGAATTCTGTGATAGCAAAAAGGATAAACTGGAGACAGAGGGAGCAATGCGCACTGTGTGCTTCGATTAGCACTTTGCCTAAAAGGACGACTGGAATCACATCCTTCTCCCCATGTGCTTCTCTACTCTCATGAGGTCTCGAAGCCAACATGGCGGGACAGGACCTCTCAGTCCCCAGCACAAGAGGGGCTGGCAGGGGTGGCTGGTGGAAGGGCTGGTCACAGGCTTCAGAGCCCTGAGCCCACATTCTCCTCAGCCTCTGTGATGCACAGTGAGACTCTGCCTTCCACCCTGGGCTGTGGCTTCCAGCGCTTACTATGGCTTCAGCGGTCGCTGTGGACACAGGGCTCCTGGAGCCAGGATTGGGGAGGGCGCCTGTGGGCAGAGACTCACCATGCCACTCTCCCAACGAGATGGCCAGCCTCCAGGCCCACTTCCTTGGATGCTTGCAAGCCTGTTCACCACCTTCATCTAGTGCTGCTGCTCGTTGTCAGTGGCCTCTGCTTCGCATTCCCGTGAGTCTCCCACACAAGCCGGCAGGTTTCTGACAGACAGAAGGGAACAAAGATCATGGTATGGAGCAGGGGAAGTACAGAAGAGGGGTCAGGGAAAGGAGGATATTCTAGGCAGAGGGACTCGAAGGTGCAAAGGCACTGAGGCACAGAGTGCTTGGCGCCTTCGGCAGCTGGTGGTGGCGGAGCCTCTGAGGATCTGTCACTAGCCTGGATATTTAGAGCAGACTTTAAGGTCTGTGAGTCCTGACCAGGTGGACTGAGTCCTGGGGGGAGCTCTGGGACCCCAAGATCAGGGCTGAGTCCTGCTCTGGTCTCAGTTGCAGATGGCTGGCCCAGAACGGGGAGTGGGTCTATCCCATTTTCACAGGCCCCCTCTTCGTCCTCACCTTCTGCAGTCTCCTTTCCCTCCACTTGTCAGACCCTGGCATCTTGCATCAAGGTGAGCTCTCAGCTCCCTGGGAGAAGGAGGTAGCAGCCTACAGGCTCCTGGCTGCAAGGATGATTCCTACGTGCTCCCCCATCTCCCATCCTTGGGTCTCATGACCCTTTCCCCACACAACCTCATTTGCTTGGGCCCTGCTTCTGGCGCTTCATTTCCCAAGCCACCAGGATGTGGAAAAACAGCATTCTGGAGGTTTCCATTTGCCTTGGTGGGGGAAGCCCGGGGCAGACCAGGGAGAGAAGCCAGCTCTTGGCAACCACTCAGTTCTCTTCTTCCTTCCCACTGCATGCACTCCTTAAAGCATCAATCCCAGTTTCAAAGGCCTGTGTCCTCACAGAGCTCCTCTGGCTGGAAACTACCTTCCTGTGGACTGCCAGCCTCTCTGAGTGTGGTCAGTCCACTGAGTGGGGACCAGGGATTCCCCTGCCCACCTCCTCCCCACCCTTCCTGGAGCCCTGTGATGTGGCGGGGGTACCCCCACCCCCACCAGCAGCACAGTGATGGGAGGGCTGCTGCTGCTCCCAGTTCTCTTCCCATGCAAGGCTCCAACGAACTTGGCCCCATGATGGCGCCTGTGGTGTGGGTGAACCACAGGGCCTTCCTCCTGCAGTGGTGCCCAAAGTGCTGCTTCCTCCGCCCACTCCGGACCTACCACATCCCCTGGTGCAACATTTGTGTGGAGGTGAGCGCCCCTCCCATCTGCCCACCTGCCCTCGCCCAACCCCCCATCACCTGGTTGGGACCAGGAGGCCCACTTCCACGGGGGGGCCAGTGGCAGGCTTGAAACCACTGCTAAAGGCCAAGGGTGGCAGTAACTCCCAGCCACTCTTGGTCACTCATTCAGGTCACTGCCTCTGTGCCTGCATCTGACCTGGGAGGCTGGCCCCTGCCTGCCCAGGTGCTGAAAGGCACAGGTGCATCCATGTCTATGCTTGGCCTGGTCAGGCCAGGGAGGGGAAAGACACCCTTGTCCCACCCCAGGGCTCGCTGACATTAGATGCTCAAGGGCCCTCTGGCTGACTGTAGGACTGGCCTAGGGAGATTTGCCTGTCCTCTCTTGGGTCCAGGCCAGACAAACTCCTGGGTTCTGAGAGTTTGTCTCCCTTGTGTGCAGAGCCTGCCAAGGTTTGCAAATGTGCTGTCTTATCTGCTTCTTACAACCCTGGGAGGCTGGGGGATTGGGGGTGTCATTATTACTCTCATTCAGTGGAGGAGAAAACAGAAGTCCTGCTGAGGTGCCACAGAAGGCCAGGCATATCTTGTCTCTAGAGCCCTCTTGACAGGTGACCTTGAGCCACAGAGCCCTAAAGTGCTCTAGCCACGGAAATGCCAGCAATAGGGACTTTTTAGCTTAGTTTCTCGGGGGGAAGGGAGACAGCGCTGGAGACCAGGGGCTGATGGCCTAGGGGTCTAGGGTAAGGCTCAGGTTTAGGGGCGATGGAGGCTAAGCCAGAGGTCGGGTCCTCGACGGCGCCCACTCTCCCTCTCACCCAGGAATTTGACCACCACCGCAAGTGGGTCAATAATTGCATCCGTCACAGCAATTTCCGCGTCTTCATGCTGCTGGTCCAGTCGCTATGCCTGTACTCGGACGCCATGCTGGTCACCTGCCTGATTTTCCTGGTGCGCACGATTCACCTGCCATTCACCACGGACAAGATCATCGTGTATCAACCAGGCTGCGGAGCCCCCTTGGGGAGCGGTGGGCAGGGTGGGGACAACAATGGGCTGGGTCACGGGGGCTAGGCGAGTGGTGGGCGGGGTTCGAGAGAGAAGCCGCCGGGGAGAACCAGCCTGGGAGGAGGGGATGGTGGTAGGGTCGGGGGCATGGACGGGGCGAGGAGGCTCTGGGGGAGAGTCTAGGATCTAGCAGGGTCTTGGATGGAGGCAGCCCGGGGGCCTGGACAGCAGGATGGGATGAGGTTTACCTGGGGCTGGAGCGCAGGGAGCGGGTAGACCCTCCGCTCGTGGGCGCGGCCGTTGGGGCGGAGTCTGGGTGAGGGGCGGGGCCCCGGAGGACGGTTGGCGGCGCTGTTCTTAGCTCGTGGGCGGCATCCTAGCGGCCATACCCGCCGCCGGCTTCCTGCTGCTTCACTTCGTGCTGCTGCTAATCAAGGTCAGGTCGGTGAGCGCGGCCCAGGGCTCCCACGAGGGCAAGGTAAGCGGGCCCGGGGGGCGCCACGACACGGGGCTGTGGGCGGTCACCTTGCCCCTCCCGGACCTCCGTCTGCACTTTCCGCTGTTTCTGCGGCACCCTGGTTGTCATGCTTCACTTCCATCGAAGGTGCTTCGTTGCCCTTCAGACCCAGATTCAGCTCAGGTCGAAGGTGTCCTGTGTGCCAGGCCGCAGGTGCATGATTTTGGGCGCTGGGCGGGGAGGTGAGTGAGGCTCCATCCTGCGCTTGTGTTGATAAGGAACCTGAAGTCAGAATAACCCCCGCCAGACGCCCATGAACACTGAGAGAGGGCCTGCCCTACGCTGTGCAGCACGGACTCAGGAGGAACAGAGAGGTCAGAGAGAACCGCCAGTGGAGAGGGTTTTGGGTGGGCAGAGGGCAGAGGGCAGAGGGCAGAGGGCAGAGGGGAGGGCATTGCAGGTGAGCGGCACAGCTTGCAAAAAGGCGGGGAAGACCCAGAGTCTGCAGGCTGTTGAGAGGACGGTGAGGAGACAGTTGTAATTGGAACAGAAAGTGGATGGGAAATCAAATGGCCAGCTTGAAAAGGCCCAGAAAGTCAGGTGGAGAATTTAGTTTTCGTGCCTGGAAACCTGCGAACCGTGGCAGGATTTTTTTTTTTTTTTACATGCAGTAAAATTTACCTTTTTTTTTTTTTTTTGCTTTGTACTATTCCATCATATGGATATACCACAGCTTGTTTATCCATTTGTCAGTTGAAGGACATTTGGGTTCTTTCCAGTTTTTGGTGATTGTAAAAAAGCAGCCATAAACATTTGTGTACAGGCCCGTGAACATAAAGTTTTCCCTTCTTTTTGGGTAAATACATTAAGAGAGGCATTGCTGGGTTATATGGTAACTGAATGTTTAACTTTGTAAGCAACTGCCAAATTGTCTTCCAAAATGCCTGTACCATTTTGCATTCCCACAAGCAATATATGAGAATTCTGGTTGCTTCTGCATCCTCACTGACATTTGGCACTGTCAGGTTTTTTTATGTTTTTTGTTTTCCCATCTTAGCTAGTCTAACAAATGTTTGGTGTATCTCATTGTGGTTTTAATTTGCATCTTCCTAATGACTAATGATGGTGAGCATCTTTTCATCTTCTTATTTACCGTCTGTATATCTGTGATTTTATGTCTGTTCCAATCTTTTGACCATTCCAGAAAATTGTGTTGTTTTCTTCTTATTGAGTTTTAAGAGTTCTGTATATATTCTGGATTCAGATATGTGTTTTGCAAATATTTTCCCCAGACTTTTGCTTATTATCCCATTTCCTTTACAGTGTTTGTCAAAGATCAGAAGTTTTAAATTTGGTGAAGTGCCATATCAGTTTTTCTTTTATGGATTGTATTTCTGGTGTTGTAATTAAGCAATCTTTGCCTAACACAAGGCCACAAATATTTTTTCATATGTTTTCTTCTAGAAGTTCTATAGTTTTAGATTTCCTGTTCAGGCCTCTGATTCATTGTGGGTTAAATTTTATACCTGATGCAAGGTATGGGTCAAGATTTATGGTTTTTTGCGTATGAGTTGTGCTAACACCATTTGTTTAAAAAAATCCTTTTTCCATTGGGTTGCCTTTGAACATTTGTCAAAAATCAATTGACTATACAGGTATGGGAGTATTTCTGAACTCTGTTCTTTTGCCAGTGTCACACTGTCTTCCTCAGTAGCTTTCTATTAAGTCTTGAAATCACACAATATGAGATCTCCATCTTTTTTGTGTTTTTTTTCCAAAGTTCTTCTGGGTATCCTAATTCCTTTGATTTTCCATATATATTTTATTATCAGCTTGTGAATTTCTACAAAAATGTTTGCTGAGATTTTCATTTGGATTTCATTGAACCTATAGACCAATTTGGAAATTTGAAATTTTAAGAATATTGAGTTTTGAATCCATGAACGTGGGATACCTCTCCAATTCTTTATGTTGATCCTGATTTCTTTCCGTAGTGTTTTGTAGTTTTTAGTATATGGATCTTGCATACACTGTGTTAGATTTTTTCTAAGTACTTCATGGTATTTTGTGCTATTATAAATTTTTTAAAATTTCCTTTCCGTTTGTTTATTATTATAAGAAAATACAATGGAATTTTATATATTGGACTTGGATCTTGCAGTTTTGCTAGACTCACTTTTTTGTTGATCCTATGTGGAAAATCATGTATCTGAGAGTAAGGGCAGTTTCATTTCTTCCTTTCCAACATGCATGGCTTTACTCTTTTTTCTTTTCTTACTGCAGTGTCTTGGACCTCTGGTAGAATGTTGAGTTGAAGTGGTTAAAGTGAACGTCTTGGCCATGGGTTTCCTTCAGCAGGATGATGACTTGACTCAGAGCTGTTTTAGGAAGACTGTAGTGGGCCACATTGATGAGGGCAGGGCTGGAGGCAATGAGACAGCTGAAAGGACAGAGGAGCCCTCTGTCCCCACACCTCCCATCCTTCTAGTCACCACTCAGTCACTCCACCCCACCCATATTTCGTTCCCAGCTCCCCTGTGACTCCTCTGCTCAGCCCTTACTCGTCAGCCCCCTGTGGTCTGCCTGTCTTCTCTCTCCAGCCTCAGTCCATCATTTCAGCCTCTCTTGGGCAGCACGGTCCCTTCCCATATCCTGTGCTTCTTCAGCCCCAGGTCAGGCCATAGGCCTGCCCTCCCTCCACTGCTCAGAATGAGGCTCTCCCAATCCAGGATCTCCAGCCTTAAGAAACCTAAGTGTGGTCTTCTCTTTTCAGCAGGCCCTCTTTCCCATATTCTGCCGAACCCATTTCAGGTGTTCTTCACACACCTCAATTTCGTTTCCTTCCTGCCTCCATGCCTGACAACAATGTCTGCTGGGGCCACTTAGTAGTTGATATAGCAAGGGCATTGGACCTTAAACTTAAATCACAGCTCCACAACATAGCAACAGGGAGATCTTTGGTATGTTACCTAGCCACCTGGTGCCTCAGTTTCCCCATCTGTAAAAGAAGGTAGCATGGGTTAATTTGTGTAAGACACATAGAACAGTGGCTCATACTAGTAAGTGTCCTCTCTGTTGTTATTATGATTACCATTTCTTCCTTTCATCATTTACACATGTTCGTGTCTCTCTCATCTTCAAAACAAAACAAACATCCATTAACATCATGGTCCTCCACTCCACCTGTCCTACTCTCCCCTCAGCAGAGCCCTGGTTCCTGAGAGAGTTGGCTATGCACGCTAGCATCATTCTTCACCTTCCCCAGCCCACTTCAGCCTCTGTCCTCATACTGTCACACTGATGCTGCTCTCCCTACGTGGCCAAAACCAGTGGGCAGTCCTCAGACAGATGTTTCTGGGCTCCACACGGCCCCATCTGAAACTGAAGGCACCTGCAGTGGCCATTCCCAGCCTCTCGGGCCCGGCTCCCTCTGCTTTCCTGGCTGCTGCAGCTCTGCCTGCCTGGTGGAGTCTTGGCCTGGGCTGCCTGCTCTTCCCTCTGATCCCCTCTCTCGGCTGTTCTCCACTCCCCAGCTGCCCTCACCACCCTGCAGGTTACAGTTGGCTCCATTGTTTGTGGCATATCCTCAGTCCCCAGCACAGTGCCTGGAACATTGTTGAGGCCCCCAAATATTTATGAGCTAACTAGTGAAAATGCAGACAAAGGAATGCATAAGGCTTTGGGATAGAAAGAGAGAGAAAGAGAGAGAGAGAGAGAGAAGCCTGGTGCCCTAAGCCCTGGAGAAGAAGGTGCGAGAGCAGAGGCCGCAGGGAGGTGGGTAGCAGGGGCGACAAGACGCCCACTTGGGTCTTGGTCCGGTGGAGTGTGACGACATTTGAGACTCACAGTTGGAGCAGGAGACCCAGGTCTGGGGTCAGTGAGAGAGGACAGTGTGGGAAGCTTAGAGCTGTTGGTTCCAGTCATGGCTGAGAGGGTCCCATGTGGGGAGAAGATGGGGCTCGATTTATTGGTCAGTTCTTGTGAATTCATCTGACAGTTATCACTCCTTTAAGCACTGAACAAGCAACATTTTCCCATACTTCATATACATCTCATAAATCAAAATTTATTTCTCAAAATTTGAAATTTTGATTGTAAATTTAACCAAACTCCTTTTACCATTTAGCTTTCCTTAAATGCTTTAAACTCCTTAAGTATTGCAGAGAGCAAACTCTCACAATGGTTAGTGTTGCTTTCTGGCAACAATGGGACATTCTGGAGCCAACTTGACTTTTCATCCCCCAGGGGTCAGTGCCCTGCGTGGAGCCCTGGTTCCTTTTGGTGGAGAACAGTGCTGATGATGAAAATCTCTGTGACAGGGAGAAAGGGGAGGTAGTAGTGGGCAGAGGTGCTTCTGGGCCACTTCGGTCGTGACAAACATTTTGTAGCTCAGGCCCTTGAAGGTGGGGTGAGACTCGGCCTGCACTGGTGGGGGAGAAGGGGGCACGGCCGATGGGTGGAGGGCAGGGAGGAGGAGAACCTAGTCAATAGTGTCCAGGGAAGGACTTGACCTTTGGGCTTGACCTTTACTGCACTGGGTGCTCAGGATCTTCAGCCCGGATGTCCAGGGCCATGTGAGTTTGGTTAGGGAAGTACGATTTGGCCCCAACCAACTGCCCTTCCGGATAGTGAAGTTCAGTGAAGGCACAAGTGTAGAAATAAACGAGAGGTGGGAAAGCAGAGAAGTGAGGAACGAGGGTGGAAGTGTCTGGAGTGGTTTCCGTTCGCTTGACATTATACCCTCAAGGTCCATCTATGTTGTTGCAAATAGGAAGTTTTATCTTTTTTTATGGCCCATTTCCATTGTATGTATATACCCCCTTGTCTTTATCCATTCATCCTTAGAAGGGCTCTTGGGTTGCTTCCATGTCTTGGCTATTGCGAGTAATGCTGTAATGAACATAGGGATGCATAAATCTCTTTGGATTGTTGATTTCATGTTCTTTGGATAAATACCCTGTGTTGGAACAGCTGGATCATATGGTATTTTTTGAGGAATCGCCATAGTGTTTTCCATAGTGGCTACACCAGTTTGTACTCCCACCGGCAGTGTATAAGGATTCTCTTTTCTCCACATCCTCTCCAACATTTATTATTTTTTTCTCGTTAATTGTTGAAGTAGGCCTGTATTGCTATAAATTTCTCTCTTAGAACCACTTTTGCTGCATCCCATAAATGTTGGCATGTCGTATTTTCATTTTCATTTGTCTCCAGGTATTTTTTTGATTTCCCCTTCGATTTCTTCAGTGACCCAGTCATTGTTCAGTAGCATTTTGTTTAGTCTCCACATATTTGTGGCTTTTCTTCCTGTAGTTAATTTCTAGTTTCATACCATTATGGTCAGAAAAGATGCTTGGTATTATTTCAATCTTCTTAACTTTATTGAGGCTTGTTTTGTGGCCTAATATGTGATCAATCCTGAAGAATGTTCCATGTGCATTTGAAAAGCATGTGTATTCTACGGTTTTTGGATGGAATGTTATGTATATATCTACTAACTCCATCTGGTCTAAAGTGTTGTTTAAGGCCAGTGTTTCCTTCTTGATCTTCTGTTTGGATGAGCTAGCCATTGCTGTAAGTGGAATGTTAAAGTCCCCTGCTATTATGGTATTGCTGTTTATTTCTCCTTTCAGATCTTTTAATAATTACTTTATATATTTAGGTGCTCCTATGTTGCGTGCATAGATATTTACAAGTACACCACTAAGGCTATTACACCCTTCTTTGGGGAATGTGAAACAGCAGAACTGAGGTAAACCCCCAGGCCTGTTCCATAAAATAAGCAAACAACTGACAGGTGAGAGCCACAGGTGGAGAAGGCTTTGTACTTCCCGGCTGTTGATGGGACTCTGAGAATGGAGGGAACAATTTTATAGTAAGAAAAAAGGATCCCTGAGATAGGGAGAAAACCAGAGATGGCACCAACAAAACACATGACTACGTCATTGGTGGAGGTATCAGAACAGGCAAGGTTGAGGAGTTGAGAAGGATTATAAAAGAAATTAGAAATTTCCACATCCTTGAAGTAGGTAAGTTGTAACACAATCAAATTGTGTGGCTGGGATTCCAATATGCTGATAAAAAAAGGCGCCAAAACTAAGAAGCCACAGAGGTGTGAGTTTGTGATGACTGGATAGTGGAGTGGGTGACAGATGGCTGCAAACTGCTCGTAGGCCATCACAGTGAGGAGCATACCATCCATACATCCAAAAAGGATAAAAAAAAAAGACATCTGTGTCAGGCAGCCCACATAGGAGATGACTCTCCTGTGAATTTGGATGTCCACAGTCATCTTGGGGATGGTGGTGGAAGAGTAACCAATGTCAGCCAAGGACAGGTTGGAGAGAAATACACGGGGGTGTGGAGGTGGGAGTCAGATCTGGCAGTCAGGATGATGAGCAGATTCCCAAGCATGGTGACCAGGTACATGGACAGGAAGAGCCCAAAGAAAACAGATTGTAGTTCCAGATCATCCGAGAGTCCCATGAGGAGGAATTCTGAGACATGTGTTAGGTTTTGTTGTTCTATGTAGCTTGGGCACCTTTTGATTAAAGAAAAGAAGTGTTGGGTGAAAGGAAACAAGAAAAATGGCAACTATGACTGTGTCTATATTTTTGGATTTATGCTTTTCACTAGTAAAGTATTCACACTTGAAGACCATGCACCCCCCAGTACACTCAGCAATATTTCTCAGTTGGGATAAACTCAATCTTCATAGTACTCTTCTTTCATTACTTTTCTGTATTACTCATCGCTTTCTATCCACACCAAATTAGAGACGCTTGACCAAAGGATGTTAAATGAGGAAGAACATTACAAATAACATGATCACAGTAAAATAGAGGCAAAATTCTTTTAAGACAAAACATAGAGAAGAAATATCCTTCCTCATTGAAGAAAATAAAATGATTCTAATTGAAGGAAATTAAGAAGCAGTCTAATATATTTTATTTGTAGGCAACACTAGAAATTCCCTTTTTTGACAACTGTTATAAACATTCTATAAGTGCCAGATCATGTTAGCTGGATTTGAAATGAAATTTGAGTGTACATATTCAGAAAACATTTTTAAGTACTAGTTACCTTCATGGGTTTTCATCATTATTTGGTTTTCTGACTTCACTTCTTCCTGGAAATAAGTGCTCATTCAAATATGTGGGCCATCTTTTAAAAGTCATTTAATATGTAACTCTTATCCTTGGCTTTCATAAACCTCAACATTTGATAAAGTGTAGATTGGTTAACTCTATATAATCATACAGCTCTGCTGACCACAATGATGACATTATTGTTCAATGCACCTGTGAATGATGAGACAATAACGAAATTTTGAGAAAACCTCTTGAATTTTTAATTTTGTATAAAATTGTTTCCATCAACCCCAAATAGTGGTGTGCGAGACCACTATTTACCTTTTTTTTTTTCACTCTGTTGTACCTGGCAATACTGATTGATTGTTTTTCTGATTGTAAACCCTCTTATTTACGGTTAAGGAGTTTAGAGCCAGGAGAGACATTCAAGCCATATTTAAGACCCACCCTTTTTATGCCTTGTTAACAAATTTTCCTCTTAATTCTTAGTGATCCAAGGATTGCAATTCTCTTACTTTGGCTACCTGAAGGCAACTCAGGTTCATTATTTTGGCAAGTCAAACTATGGTTTAATCAGGAAAAATTGCAAAGGAGAAAAGTAAAGATAGTAAGGTAAACAACTCTGGTCAGGTTTCTCAACTGTAAATAGGGGGAAAATTGAACCTAGTTTATAAAATTGGTGTAAGAAAGTTTAAAAAAATTATTTAAATTGCTTAGACTCGTGCTTCTCATTCCTAGTAAATCAATAGATTTATCTGTGGATTTTTTTCATGTATACTGATGCCCTCATTTTAGCCTAGAAGCGATTTAATTAGAATCTCTCTATATGAAGAATATTACTGATAAAATTTGAGTTTTCGCAGTATCTTTGCATAATACTATTTCTCTGCATACCTGACCCCCAAAAGCAGCCAGAGTCATGAATTTGGTGGTGCATTTTCCTGTCAGTGTTTCGATAATTGATTTATGTATGCATAAGCAGTTTCCTGAAATGCTTATCTAAACCGTATGCTACACGTGTTACCCTCAAAATGTCCTTGTTTATCATAACATAGTGTTTAAATCTCTGCGTGAGGTATTCACATGTACTTCAGATATTTTAACTGATGCATCAGCTGAGGGAGGGACATCATTTTATTCCATCTATTATTTTAGATTAATATATTTTGAATATATAGTTAATACATTTAAATATATTTAATCTGTATTTAATACATATTTAATATTTAGCACACATGAAATTTTCATCTTCTATAGCAAATATTTTCAATCTCAGACTTGCAAACTGAATTGTGAAATGCATTCATAGAAAACCCTATAAACCACAATTTCTGTGCCATGATGTCCCCTATAACCAGTGGCTCACTCTCATATTCACAGGGAAGCTCACTAACCCGCAGAGGAGAAATCAATTCTTTGACCTCAATTTTAGCTCTGAGGCCAAAGTAGGTTTGAAAAGAGAACCATTCATCAGCTGTGGTGGCGAACACAGAGCCCTGGTGCACAGATAAAGGGATCAGCGTCTGAGTCCTGAGTCTTTCATCCCCTATATGTGGAATGTGTGTCAATCTCATGCATTCTCTCCTTGTGTTCCTTATTGCCAAGGGGAGAATAAAACCCATCTCCAGGACTTGTGTGTCACCTAAGGGAAATTTGGAACTTAATAAAACTTATGTCATTGTTTTCAACAAGAATTTCAATTGTTATTGGGATAGTGTGTTTAGTAATTCAATATCATACCAAAAATTTAGTGATCTTTTATGGAATATGTGGCAGGGAGGGCCATCCTTGTCTTAGGGCCCTGGAACATGGGATGGCTTCAGATCTGAAAGTGTGTCTAAGCCCGTGCAATAAGATTTCTCTCCCCTTTCTCTTTCTGCTTCATATTTTTTTTTTTTTTATTTTTTTTATTTTTTTAAAGATTTTATTTTTTCCTTTTTCTCCCCAAAGCCCCCGGGTACATAGTTGTGTATTCTTCGTTGTGGGTTCCTCTAGTTGTGGCATGTGGGACGCTGCCTCAGCGTGGTCTGACGAGCAGTGCCATGTCCGCGCCCAGGATTCGAACCGACGAAACACTGGGCCGCCTGCAGCGGAGCGCGCGAACTTAACCACTCGGCCACGGGGCCAGCCCCGCTGCTTCATATTTTTAACACGAAAATCTCTGCAATGGTTTTTCAATAATGGAATGTTGCCGGGATCCAGCCCCAGCTGAGTCCAGGGTCTCCTGAAGGGATGGACGGAGTCGGCGAGAGAGAGATGCAGTGAGACAAGGAGTGAGGTTTCCAAGTCTATTTAATATGAGCATCTGCTTTTCTTACAAAGGGTCCAGGTTACATAAGGTTCAATTAGGTGATATTATCTCACCAGCTAATCTTTACCACTTAGACATTATCTAGACATCGCATGTCCGGCAAGCAATAAATTGTCTGTGGGGTAAGTAACAAGTGGTTTCAAGGGCGCAGAGTATGGTATACAAAGGAAAGTATAAGATGTCTTGCAAACAACTGAATATACATGTCAAATATAGCTGGCATAACTATTAATAAAGTGAACTTTAAAGGTTGGACTTGTTTGCTTGTCTTTCAAGGGTCAGGAACGTGTTTGGCAGTAAGGTTTGCATTGCCCCCCTTCTTTCCTCCAATTCCACCATGGGCCTTCTGTGGCCGTATGTGCCCTTTCTGGGTCTCTGCAATACAGCCTACACAGATGTTTCATTGTATATGGATTCCATGTTCTAGGATCTCCTCACCGTGCATTCATACTATCTCAATATGTTGTATCCTCAGGTGTAATTCTTCTGTTTCCTTTCCACTTATGGGGGACCCAATCTTCATCATAGTCCCAATTAACTCTGACCAAAGTTTCATGATGTTTTCACATCAAGTCCTCTGGACTTAAAGTAGGTCTATGTCTCTTCGTATGAGGGCCCCTATATGTACCTGGCTGCCGTTTGTGTCTTCCTACAGTTAAGGGGAGCATAGACCATTTTCCTCCTATAAAAATTTCCTGATTTGGCCAGGTTCCTCTTACGGGAGGCCAACCAATGTTCCTCTGACCTACTTTATGAGGGGAGGAAGGAGGAAGCTGACCAGCAGAACTTCTCATCACCCCCCAGCAATTCCAGAAAAGGAAAAATAGATGCAAGAGCATAGTGCATATAGATATTGTGCACTTTCCCTAATTTCCATTGAGAAGCCACTTGCACATTCTCACTCCACTGCCAGACCTTGTCACACTGCAGTGGTAGCTAAGCCTGGAGACCGGCTCCCGACAGAATGTTATGCATGTAATTAAATGGAAAATAATAGGTCCCATAGAAAGTCTGTGACTAGGCACAAACAGTGTTATTTTATCTCGTCTCCAGTCTTGTGGGACGTTCCTAAAAAAGAGATGAAACACATGCGTGAATGGTCCAGGGTGTAGAAGCCATATTGCTTATCCTTTGTTCTCTGAACAGCTGAAGGGTCTCTCCATCACTTTCAAAGTCGGTTTTCAATTTTCCTTTTTAATTCTAGAAAGGCTGAAATACACAACATGAGAAAGTGAAGCCACCCATGATCTCACCTCTTAAAACTTACATAAAGCAAAGAAGAAAGGACTCTGCCTCTGACCTTCCGATGCTCCTGCTCAGAGGAGACCTGATTGACGCTTTGGTGCACAGCCTTTCTGTTTTCCAATATTTTTGCCTAGAGAATAAGAATAAGCATTTTGCCTGGAATGGTTTTCTCCCTCATGTTTAAAAAAAAATAGCTATAGTGACAATGTAATCAGATATTTGTTTTCTTTATCTTTTGGAGGGTTTACTGATATCACACTTTTTTAAAAAATTAAAGAAGAGCTTAATTGTGGTAAAATAAACATGAAATTTACCATCTTAGCCACTGATAAGTGTACTGTCCAGTAATGTTAAGCACATTCACATTGCTGTGCACCCAAGCACTGAAACATTTCATTTCATGAAACTGAAAAAGCTATTAAACAAGGACTCCTCCCAGCCCTGGCACTCAGCACCCTACTTTCTGTCTCTATGAATTTGACTCCTCTGGGGGCCTCTCGTAAGTGGAATCACACAGTATTTGTCTTTTAGTGACTGGCTTATTTCACTGAGCATGATGTCCTCCAGGTTCATCCATGTTGTAGTGTGCGTCAGAATTTCCTTCCTTTTTAAGGCTGATTAATATTCCACTATAAGTAAATACCATTTTATGTTAACCCATTCACCCATCAATGGAAACTGGTGTTGCTTCCATCTCTTGGCTATTGTGAGTAATGCTGCTGTGAACATGGGTGTACAAATGTCTCTTTGGGACCCTGCTCTCAATTCTCTTGGGTGTGTACCCAGGAGTCGGATTGCTGGATGGTATGGTACTCTTATTTCTAATTTTTGGGGGGCCCATCATACTGCTTTCCATAGTGGCAACACCATTTTACATTCCCACCAGCCATGTAGAAGATTTCACTTACTCCATGTCTTCATCAAAGTTGTTATTTTCTGGTTTTTGAAAAAGTTATAGCTATCCTAGTGATTATGAGGTTGTAATAGAGCTTTGAGCATCAGCACATCAGAAGGACAGGTTTAGCTCAGATGGATTATTCCAGAAAGAACTGAATAGACTGAGTTCAGTTCCCAGCCGTTGGTGCCGATAGTGATACAGCTGTGTGTGGGTGGGGAAGTGTCTCCCATCACTCCGCCTTACTGAACACATCTGCAGGATGGACCTTTGACTCCTTAAAGGAGTATTTTTGTGAATTTAGATGACAGCCACTTAAGATAATAATACACATATTTTCCCCTTTAAAGAATCCTCATGGCAAGTGAAAGGGGTGTTCGATGACAGCGTGGAATGGGGCATCTTTATGACTTAGAAATGGGTACCACGTCCATTTTTTCTGATGGGGAAATAGAGGCTCAGAGAGGGGAAGTGACTTGCCCAAAGTCACACAGCTGGAATGGGGCGGGAGCGGGATTTGAACCCAGATCTCTGAGCTACTGCAGTGCCTGACTGTGGGTCTGGGAAACTGTGAGGTCTAAGATCCATCCCAAACAGTGGAAGTTCAGGCTGGGGCCCCCTGAGCCTCAGTTTCCTCTTGGGTAGAAAGGGGATATTGTGTCTGGCATGTAACAGACGCTAGATTATGTGATATCACAGTGCACAGGGCAGAGAGCATCATGACTAGAGACAGCAATGTGACGATGTGGTTAAGACCACAGATTTGGAGCCAGCTGCTGTGGCTTAAACCCCGGCTCCTCCACTTAATAGTTGAGACAAACGACTACCCTCTCTGTGCCTCAGTTTCCCCATTAGCAAACAGTAAATAATAATAGTAATGACTTCAAAGGGCAGTTACTTATGAAGGGGTCGGTCCATGGATGGCACATAGTAAGTGTAATATGAGGGTTTGTTACATAGCTTACAAGTAGTGTGGTCTGTGCGTTGTGGGGTGGGGGGTATGTGTGTGAGCTAATGATAACTGGAAACATCCAAGTAATAGCTTTGAACTGGAATTAGGGATTTAAATAGGCATTTCTGTTGAGAGGGCATTTCTTGGGCACACGTCAACCGGACTTCAGAGATGTGCAGTGGACTGGTCCGAAGCCCACGTGGGCTGGCATTTCCACCAACTTCTGAGGTCTCCAGAAGACCGTATGTACAGCTTCCCACCAGCAGGGGGCACCCAAGACCACCAGCTTCTTTTCCTTTCCTTCTGCTAAATCCTTTATTCTGTTGGTCCAGGAGTCCTCAACCTTGGCTGCAAATTAGCATCACCAGGCGAACTTAAAAAAAATCTCCATGTCCTGGCCGCACCCCAGACCGATTGAGTCAGAATCTCTGCATCTGGAGAGCAAGCATCGATGAATTTTAAAAGCTCCCAGGAGAACTTAGTGTGCAGTGAATGGAGATACACTCATCTGGGTCTTCAAAATTCCTAAATTCTTAATCCCCTCTGATCATGAGAAAGATGCACAGTGAGTCTGGGGTTGTGAGGCAGTTGTCTCCAACCAGCAGGTTCTTGTGCTTAAAGCATATGAGAATCTGCAGGAGGACTTGTTAAAACACAGAGTTCTGGTCCTGCCCAGATATTCTGATTCAGCAGGTCCAGGTAGGGGCTGAGAATCTGCATTTTTAACAAGCTTCCAGGTGATGCTGATCCTGTTCCTCTTTGAGAAGCTTTGCAGCCTTGCAGAAATCTGGGCGATGAAAGGAAAACTCACAGTAAGCTGGAACTACAGGGTTGAGTTATTTTATTTCTAAAATACTATTTTTAACTTCAAAAATTTTAAATGACAAAGCATTTCAGGCTTACAAAGATTACACACACACACAGAGCATCACAAATACAGAATAAATCACAGCAGACAAGGTATGGAAGCAACCTAAGCATCTGTCGATGGATGGATAAAGAAGATGTGGCATGTATGCAGTGGAATATTACTCAGCCATGAAAAATAAGGGGCATTTGCAACAACATGGATGAAACTTTAGGGAATTATGCTAAGTGAAATAAATCAGACAAGACAAATCCTGTGGGATCTCACTTATATGTGGAATCTAAAAAAGCTGAACTCCTAGACACAGAGAGTAGAATGGTGGTTACCAGGGATTGGGGGTGGGAGAAATGGGGAGATGTTGGTCAAAGGGTACAAACTTCCAGTTAGAAGGTGAACAAGTTCTGGGGACCTCAGGCACAACATGGTGACTATAGTTAACACTCCTGTATTGTATACTTGAAAGTTGCTAAGAGAGTAAATCTTAAATTTTCTCACCACAGAAAAGAAACCTGTGACATGGAGGAGGCATTGGCTGGCGCTCTGGTGGTCATCATTTTGCAATATATCAGTGCATCAGTTCAACACATTGTACACCTTAAACTTACATAGCATTTTATGTCAATTATATCTCAATAAAGCTGGAAAAACGCAGAATAAAAAGCCATGAGTAATACAGCATTGCTATTCGTCCTTGAAGGTTTAAGGCAAGAACGCTCAAGTAATCAGGGGTCGATTCTCTTAATTTTCTGCGGTAGTTATGTTCTGTAATGTCACCATGAGCAGTGAATTATTGCTTCGTGTGGCAACGCAGGGTTAGCAAGCTGTAAGCCTTCAGTTGCAATGTTTTCATCAACCAATCAATACATAACTTTGTGTTATGTGTGTTTCTGCTTAAAAACACCTCATTTAATATGTTTTACTGATCCTTTAACGTTGAAATCAGAGCCTACAGCTCATTCCAGAATGAAGCTTATCTAACACGTGCATTTTCTCTGTAAGTCACATCACAGCCTCCTTGAGCTTAAGAGCATTAGACGGCATTTGAGTGCTATGCCTGGGAGCCAATTCAAACAGTGAAACCACCAACAGAAAGCACAAAAGTGTGAAACACACAGCACTAAATAGACCGTGAAGATGGCACGTTCATGGTGTGAGAGCTGAAACCAGGAGGTGGAAAGTTGCCTAGTGTGACATCAGCCGGGAAGCAGCACGCGGGTAATTCAAATTGTTCGTGGCTCTGTGCATGTCTGTGAATGACCTAGGAAGTCCCACCAGAATTGGTTTTGGGACTGCAAGTAAATTTTAGCAAGTGGATGAATTCTCCAATATAGGCTTTGCGAATAGTGACGATCAACTTTGCACACGCACACACACACACACACACACAGACACACACTCAGAGGGAATCTCAACCACCTGTGTGTATCCACAACCCAACATGAGTGACAAAAACATCATGGACATCTGGGAGCCCTCTGTGGATCCCTCCCCAGAGAGAATTGTGCCGCTGAGTTTGGGGTGTTTTTACACGGGGCCATGCCAGGTTTTCTGGGACACGGCACCTCCAAGCCCTGCTGAAATGAGCAGCTCCATCCATTCTTTAGTTTGGAGGCTCCCACTCCCCAGAGATGCTGATCCACTTGACCTGGGGTGTGGCTTGAGCACCCTATTTTTAGAAGCTCACAGGTCAGTCTACCGTGTATTTGGTGCTGAGAACCGCAGATTCCTGGAGCAGTCTTGCGATCAGCCCTGGAGAACACACAGGAATGTTGTATTAACCACGTCTTTTTATTCTGTCTTTTCGATGCTTTGACATCTTGGGGACTTGCTTGGGGAGACTGCCCCTCCCAGGGCTAGCTAATTCCTAGAGACAGCAAGCAGTTTGCCTGTGAGTGCGCCTTTCATGTGCAAACCAACCAATCCAGAGCCCACAGCCCAATCATCTCCTTCACGGGAGCTCTTATCCTCAGGGCCACTGTCCACCTCCTCAGTCACCCCAGGGCCGGGTACCAGACAACCAGGGACAGCCCCTGTGCCCCAGAGCCTGTGAAAATTGTGCAAACTAGCAATCCTAAGCCTGCTTACCCTGCCTCTCCCACTGTTTCCTGAGGGGACCACAATAAAGGCTGTTGCCCACATTTTCCCCTCTCTCTGCCTCTGATGGACCCTGGTGTGTCCTCATGTGGCCCCCGTGACATGGTGTGGCTCCTCCTCTTGGGAACTGTGAGAAACAAACTGTCTTTTTGATGGCCATCTTCTCCTGACCTGTTGGCCTCACCATCCCTGGATAATACTGACCCTATATTTTAAAGCCGACCTCTCCTCTCATTCTTCTTAGTGGGAACTCTCAGTGCTGTTCGATGGTCTGGCATTTTTCAGTCATCCGTGCAAATACTCCCTTCTCCATTCTGGTGGTTAATGAAGAACTGAGCATAATTGTTTTCTCCTGCTCTGCTGGGACAAATCTTAGATGTAGGGCACATGATTCCCACTGCAATTAATTTTCTCTGCAGTTGAAAGGGAAAGCTGAAAGAGGCTTCCCCTGCACCCTCTGTCTCTTGACAATTAACTCATCAATTCTTGGGTCAAGAGTGCTGGTGGGCTAACCAGAGGGTGACACACTCCAGGGAGGCATCATCAGGAGTCATTGTGAGATGTGGAGAGATGGTGGGTCTGGTCACAGCCCTGGCTCAGTGGCCTTCAGAGCGAGGTGGGGAAAGAACCAGCAGAAGACAGGTGTCTCTCACCTTTGTCTTGTGCAAACAGGACGCATAGCACTGTGCAACATTAGGGCCTGTTTTTCCAGCCTGCATAGCAGATATCTGGATGTTTTGCATCCTCTTTCCACCTTCAGTTTACAGCAGTGTGTGTTTTTGGTGAGCCAGGCTCTTCAGATATGATGGAACCAGTTCCACACCCGCGTGTGTCCTCGCACAGACATGTATGCAAGTGTTGATGGTATCAGCAGGTGAGCTTTGGGCAGGTGTATTGGTGAGAGACTATCTCTTTTCTTTTTGGAATCCCAGACTCTCCATATTTATGTAAATCTCCTCTCAAAACTTTCAAATGCACCAAGTTTTCTATCAGTTTAGTTTTCTTGAGGAAATCTCAATGGGAGCCTTCTGATCTGCTTCCAGCTGAACGAGCTGACAGCCATGATCCTAGGATCTCCCTTCGCCATCATCCCAGGGATTCCATTTGTGTTTGAGTCCTGTGCTTCCCAGGATCTATATTTTCTCTTTAGGTGTACACCCCATTTAGGTGGCGCTCATGCTCCCAGGGAAAGAGTTGATGGAGGCAGACTTTTTGAAAATTCCATCAGGTCTAAAAATGTCTTTATTCTATTCTCATACTTAAATGGTTATTTGACCAGCTGTAGAGTCCCAGGTTGGAATTAATTTGCCCTGGGCAGTTTGAAGAGAGCACTCCATTCCTTCCAGTATTTGGCATTCTTGGTGAAAAGATCAAGGGCATTCTCATTTTTGAGTATTGTATGAAAACTTTTTTATCTCTCTGGAAGCTTATAGGATTCTTTTTCTTTATTCTGCTGAGCAATATTCAACCTTGAAAATTCACAGCTTCCGTTCTGGAAAACTTCCTTGCACTTTGAAGTTTTCTGTTTTTTTCTCTCTTATTTCTATACTTCCGAAATGCCTACTGTTTTTATGTTGGGCCGTCTGGGTTGATTCTCTGATCTATTTATCACCTCTCCTATTTTTCTCTTTGCTCTTTTGTGATGTTTTCCTAAAATTTCTATTTCAACCCTTCTGGTGAGTTTTTCATTTCTCCTATCATTAAAAAAGTCTAACATATCTTTTTGTGATTTAAATGAAAGAAAAAATGTTTTGTGTCATGGATTTCATCATTGTAGTTATATCTCTGAGTTCTATTCAGTTCTATCTCTGATATTACTAAGAGTTTCTTTTAAATTTCTTCTTCACTCAGAGTCTGTTTCCTCCAAAATGCTTTTATTTTCAAAATGACTGTTGTGGTCTCTGTCCCTTGTATGAGACATTTTGTGGTTAATTGGGTAAAAAATTGATTGTAAACTCTGTGCACATGTGTTCGCCTGTTTACTTTGGTTTCTGCTTAGGGTGACCTGGCTGGGCTGTTTCCTTGGGTTTCCTTAGTGGTAGAATTTTTTTTTCTTTTTTTGGACTAGTTGATTCCCAAAGAAGAATCTCTCATACAGAAGCCAGTCCCTCAGGCAGCCCCTCAAAATGCTAGAATATTGGGTGTGCGGTCCAGTGCTCTCCTTCCTTCCACAGGAAGAAGCAGAGAGCTGGGATCTTCCTCTTCACTGTGTGGTGCTGTGTTGGGGGAGGGATTATGGCGAGATGGTGCCGTATATTTTCCTACTGGCTTTGATGCAGCTGGTCTCATGCTCAATGGGGCTGCAGGAGCCTCTCAACTGGTCTCTGGATTTCACAAAGGCAATTGATCCATGTATTGTTGAATCACTATGTCCATGTGGGGAAAAAGTCTAGAGCTCCCCATTATACCATTTTGTTGACATTAATCTCTTCCTATAAGGTCATAAGTCATATTGGATTAAAACCCACTCTAAGGACCTCATTTTAACTTAATGACCTCTTTAAAGACCCTGTCTCTAAATAGACTCATGTTCTGAGGTGCTGGGGGCTTAGGATTTCAACATATGAATCTTGAGGGAATGTAATTCAGCCTACAACAATGCTACAACATGGGTGAACTTCTAAAACATTAGGATAGGTAAACGAATCCAGACACAAGAGGTCACATATTGTATGATTCTGTTTATATGAAGTACCCAGAATAGGTAAATCTGTGGATACAGACAGCAGATTGGTGGCTTCCAGAGGCTGGGGGATGGGTAATTGGTGCGGGGCTGCTCAATGAGTGTGAATTCTCCTTTGGGGTGATGGAAATGTCCTGGAACTAGACAAAGGTGACAATTGCTCAACTTTGTGAATATACTAAATGCCACGGAGTTGTACACTTTACAATGGTTAATTTTATGTTATGTGAATTCCACATGTCGCAAGAATTTGTGAATTTGATGTTGTGTGAAAGTGTGTATATTTGCATGTGTATGTGCACATAAACCAGTAAAGCCCATGTGGCAAAAGAGTGACAATTAGTTAAGGGTACACGGTGGTTCCTTCAACTTTTCTGCAGGTTAAAAATTTTTCAAGTAAAAAGTTAGAAAACCTGAGAAAAGACTTGGTGTTATTTTTTTTTCAGCATTTCCATTGTTTTAGGCTTATGTCTTCCAAAGGCATGAGGTGATGACTTGTCAGCATAAAAGAGGAAATTAAGTCAATTCTATAAAAACAACTTAAAGTGAGTGATTAAAGAAAAACATGTTTATTCCACAGAGTATCTCTATCTCCCTGTTTACACTTTTCCCAGTAGAATGCAAAGTCTCTTGGTATTAATACCCAAACTTCATAAATGTGTGTGTTTCTCAATGTTTTCTGGCCCATGGTTACACAGGAAAAGTTGATATTGACATCAAGGGAAATACAAGATTTTAAGCAAAACAGTCTATTCAAAGTGTCCCAAGTGATAACAAAGGAGAGTGTGTCTCAAATATTGCTGGTGCTGAGAAGTGATCCCAACGTCACACTGGATGTGAGTCATTCTCTGCTGTCGCATGCTGGTCCTGAACTTGTTTCCTCAGGAACTTTCTACATCTTGGCAAAAGCAAAGGTTAATGCTGTGCAATGAGTCCCCCCAAAGTTGAGAGAGTGAAGAATATCTTAGAAAAGGAAGCAATGGAAGAGAAATATGACTTCATACCAAGCAAACTGTTAACAATTCTGTTCATTTTGCAGTTAACAGGAAGCAATATTTTAAGGATTTAGATCCTAATATGATAGTTTGTTACTGATACATAAGCCTTTCACTGGTTTTAGCTATATTTCAGGAAACTGGTTGAGAGTTTAGAGGTGATGTAACATACAACTCTTCCCATGTAAAATAACGGGATATTGGACTCCAACTGACAGTTTTGTGTGCATCCCCTTTTCGGGAATGGACAACTGACATTCAGCAGGAGATACATCTTGAGAAAATGTTAGTGTGGATGGCACATGGAAATGGCCAAAAATATGAAGGTTGTATGCAAAGGATTAATAGTTGAGGAACTCATCTAGACTACTAACAATTTCTTTGCCTTCTTTTTCGCTTCCCCTGTTCTTTAGAACAACATGGCTCAACCACAAATAATTTTAATCATGGCTTGTTCCAATGCATTTATACACTCTTCCATCTACCCATCCGCCCACCCATTCATCCATCCATCCACCCACCCATTCATCCATCCACCCACCCACCCATTCATCCATCCATCCACCCACCCATCCATCCACAGATCCACCCGTCTTTGATACAAGTCAACATGCTAGGTGTTGAAGATCCAAGACTCATTGCCCACTTCTAAATATCTTGATTTCTCCTTACAAATTCCTGTATGTTCCAGCCCTCCCTGTTCAATAAACATCGATGTGTCCACGTGCCTTGGGTAACAGTTTTATAGAAATGAATAATAGCAGGACCGTTGCTGTCCAGGAACTCATGGTCTATAGTAGTCTTACTCAAAATGTGGTCCATGAACTCTTATTGGCCATTGATGAGAAAAGGACCTTGAAACAGACTGTAAAGCACCAGCATCACTAAGCTTTAGTTTAACTGACATTTCCTCCAGAACAAGACTTTCTCAATGAAGGAAGCCATGTGTGGAATAACTTTCTGGTGCAAGCTCCTTATCTCCATGCAGATTGTCACAGCTGATTTGAGTACTGGTCTAGAATCTTCTTGGAAAGAAGATCTTGTGACAAATTTCAATGGCCATTTGTCAGGTCTGGCTGTGTGGTGTGCTGAGCTGAGAAACTCCATCCAAGCTCAGAGGCAGAAAGCAATGAAATCAATTCCTAATGTCTGCCATGGGCTTGGGAGTGGAGAGTAGTAGCATGGTACAAGGAATTTGCTGATAGTTACCACTATATATCACGTCCTTAACACGTCACTTATTCCTGCTTCTCTCTTGTTTACACCTTGCTGCCAGCTGTCTGACTCAGCTTTTGTTTGAGCAGCACTCTTGGTAACTCACTCTGCCTTGGCCTTGCCTGTTGCTTCCTGACGTGGGCATCCCTGTTGAGGGTAGCTTGGCTTTCTTGTCTCTGCTCTTTCCCCTGGCTCTGATCATGGGCACACAATAATCTTATGGGTACTAGAACCATCTGTCTCTCGACCACTGCATCTCCTGAGTCTTCGAGGGCCTTCAAGAATGGAGTTTAGAGGAAGACACATCTCAATCCAGGGAAGCTGCCTCCTAGCTGTTCCATCACCATCCTTGACTCTTTATTTAACTCAGAAGAAATCTCCTGGATATCAGAACTGTTTTTGCTTTTGAGCAAGGATGTGCATTTGCTGTAATGGGTTCCT
This sequence comes from Equus przewalskii, assembly GCF_037783145.1. Lineage (NCBI taxonomy): Eukaryota > Metazoa > Chordata > Mammalia > Perissodactyla > Equidae > Equus > Equus przewalskii. The sequence continues at coordinate 52,887,756 of NC_091836.1, read as the reverse complement.
TTATCTCCCCCTCCAAATGAGATCCAAACAAAAGACTTGGATATTTGTCACGTTTAATTATCCTCATCAGTGCTGCCCGTCCTTCTGTGGTTGAGAAATGAGTAAATGCTATTCCACAATCCTTCAGGGACAATCCAAATATCAAGGGATCTAGGCTCTCACTGCAACCAATTTTTTCTCCAGAAGAAAGGGAGTCCCGGAGGGGTTTCTGAGGCAATGGCTCTCCCTGGAGCTTCCATCCCCAGATTAAGATGTCTATGTCTGCATAGACAGAGGCAGCACCGGTTAAGCCCAGGCTGCTGGAATCCAGGGAGGTTTTATGTGAGGCTGTCTTGGAGTGAGGTGCGTTGACATGCTCATGGGGTGTTGAGAAGCATCCCTCATTCTATACACAGAGCCTGGTAAGTGGGGTCAAGAACTTGGAGCCCAGCCTTGTATGGATCTTGGGGGTCCAGGCATGATTTGGAGAGTAGACATTAGTGGCAGGATGGATCCAAAGAACTGCTGATTTTGTTTTCCACAAACACTCTGGGTTGAGTCTATACTGGTATTTAGATGGAAATATGGACTCTTGTCTACCTCCTTGATATTTGCTGACATGCAGGCAGATGTCTTGTTAGACTGAATGCTTATTCTTTCCCTTTGCCTTCATTTCTATGAACCCAAGAAAGTCAGGCCTCTAGACAGCAGGAAGTCAACTATATTGATGTTCAACCCATATTGACCTTCCATAAAAGCTGTTGGAAGCAGCCAGGCATGGGCATCTGACCTTGATCATGGGGCTGGTACCAGAACAACCCGTCTGGCATGGGTTGGGAGAACCTTCAGCTCACCTTCTGAGGCCTGGCCATCCACAACAGTGAATGGGGGAGTTCTCTGTTCTGAACTCCTGGGCAGAAGAGCTGAGCATTAACTTCAAGAAAGAAGGAGCATCCAGTTTTGAGAGCTCTTAGGATTTGGAATCAGAAAGATAGGAATTCAAATTCTAGCCTTCCCTCTTTGTAGCTGTGTGACTTTAGGTAAGTCAACTTACCTTCTCTCAGCCCATTTGTCAATAACATTAGTTTCAACTCAAATATTGTTTCCTTTGCAGAATGTGCTCATTCAACAACTATTTATTGAATGAGCTCTGTTCTGGATCCTTTAGCTGTGCTAACCGGTTGTGAAAATTAAATAAGCAATACAAATGACAGTGTCCTGCAAACTCTCATTTGATTGTTAAGGTGAACAAGGCTCCAGATCATGCCTGGTCATCGTGAAAATATATGAGAGTTTTATTGGAAACAAAAAGGCAAATAATGCCGGCATCTTTCCCCTGGTCACTCAGTGTCTCCCATACTTGAATGAGTCATGGCTAGCTCCCCCAAGCTCTGCCTGTCTGATTGGCAGGGCAGGGGTTGGGGAGCTTGGGTGGGTGGAAATCTCTTTTCCAAAAAGGTCTTAGGGGTAAAGAGTTTGTCAAAAGCTCATGATACAAGGGGACCACAACCAGAATCTCTAGCCACCAAGGAACTCCTGGTTAGAGATTCCAAAAACCCAGGGATTTGCATATTTTAAAAGATGTGTCAATAACAATGGGACCATCAGGGCATCTTGAAAGGAAAGATGAGTTTGGGGGCAAGATTGTGTGTGTGTGTGTGTGTCTATAACACACCCTGAAATGTCTATTACAGTGTTTGAGGGGAAAGTGTAGAATGCAAAGTGCAAAACAGGTACTTTGGACTTAGATCCTTATTTTGTTCAAATCTTGGCTCTGTTACTTCCTTGCTGGGTAATGCTGGATAAGTCACTATGCTGCTCTGAACCTCTGTCTTCTCATCAAAAAAACCCATGGAAATAAAATACCTACAGGCACTGTTTTTTCTATTGTGATAAAATACGCATAATAAAATTTACCGTTTTAAGCTTCCCAAGGATGCTATTCTTGGCATTAAGTGTATTCACATTGTTGTGCAACGATACTCTACCATCCAGCTCCAGAGCTTGAAGATTAGAGTTAAGCATGTAAGGCACTTAGCCAGATGCCTTCTCCACAGTCAGCCCTCAGTTGGCGTCAGCTCCTTTCAGGGTGCGGATATGTGAGGGGACAGAGCAAGACCGGGTTCATTTGGCCCCTTAAATAGCCCTGGACAGGAATCTGCAGTAAAAGCTGTTCTACCAGCTGGGATACTTGGTGATTGGGGGGATTGCTTGCCTATAGGTTGGCAGAAAGTTGTAAATATTCACTGTTTTCTGTATGGAAAAGTGGAAATAGTGAGATATGCGTAGAATTTATGCTGGGTCTGAGCTTAATACAATATCAGAGTAAACATCTGTAAGAGGAATTGCCGGGCAAAGTCTATGCAGGTCACAGTTATCCTGTCCCTAAGCCAGAGGTTCTCAGAGGGGGTGATTCTGCCTCGTCGGGACCTTTGGCCATGTGTGCAGCTATTTTTGCTTTTCATGACTAGGAATGGGGTATTGCTACTGGCATCTAGTAGGTTGAGCCCAAGGATGCTGCTAAACTTCATACAATGTATAGGACAGCTCCCTACAACAAAGAATTATCTGTCCCCAAATAATGCCAAGGTGAAAAACCCTGTTGTGAGTCAATGAAGTTGGGGATGAATGGATTTTTAAGGACTCTGCTAAGGGATCTCAGAACCCAGAGAAGGGGAAGTTGGGTTTCTACTCAATAAGGACAAGGGCATCACAGAGCAGCACTAAGGAGGATGGGCTGGACGCACCAGGCTTCTCCATGGAAGGAGTCACAGAGGTGAAGAAAAATAATAACAAGGTTAAACACTGGTGAGAATGTCCTATGTGCCTGGCAATGTGCTAAGCACAGATTATCCAGCCAGAAATCTTTAATCATTTTCACCTCTAGAGAATTAGAAATATTTACAATTTATTGAGAACTTGCCACATGGCGGACACTAGGCTCTTAACATTCATCCTTTGATTTAATCTTCAGAGCAATGCCTGTGACCCAGATTACTGCCACCCATTTTATGGATGAAGAAACTATGGTTGAGTGGATGCCCAAGGCCATGCTGCTACAGTGTATTTGAGCTGGGATCCAAGCTCCTGGTTACACTCTTCCAACCACAAATCCATACAACTCATCTGTTCTATTTCTTCTGGCTGGAACAACTTTCTCTCCTCTAGCTGCCTGGAAAACTCCTACCTGGCCTTCAAAACTCAGATCCAATGCCTCTTCCTCTGTGAAGCCTTCTCTGATCCCACTCCAGACAGTTTCATCTGCTTGGTACCCAGAGCATCATGCATATGTCTTTACTACATTGCTCATCAATCTATTCTGAAATGATATGAACAATACTCATTTCCCCCCTCAAACTCTAAATTCTATTATCACAGAGCTAAGTTTTCTTACTCCTTTACATCATTGACTGACACTGGAAAATGCTGCCAATGAAGCAGCCCATTCCATTTTTGCTTGGATTTCACTGTTAGAAATTTCTTTGTTAGGGTGAACCACACAGCTAGCCTCACTAACATCCACCTCCTGGGAGGAGGAAGCAGTTGGTTCTACCATCTTCCTCTCATAGAAGCTCTTCAGATGCTGAGGACACCTGTCACCTGTCCCAAGGGGCGTCCCTGATCATGTCCTGTGTTGTCCCCAGCAATTTCCCATAGAACTTCCTACTCTCTTCCCTCTAAACACAAAGAGCTTTTCCCTTTAACTCCTTATTTGTCATTGGTATCATGAAGGAGACTATGGGGTCCATGGAAGCTGGGACATTCCCTGGGTGAGTCTCCTCTGAATGTCTTATGTCCAGCCCAGCATGTGACTCATTTTGTTGAATATGTGGGTGAATGGTTGGTTGAGGTCTTGAATGTGATAGAAAAATCAGGATGGTGAATAATTAAAGATAGGTTTAAGGGCCATCTGAGTGAGAATGGCAGCCTTAGGGCAAAAATTTCCAGTGACACCCTCAATAGAATCTTCTTTAAATGTCCAGTCTTGCTGCTTCACTAACTACTCACAGTTGGGAATGGACATTATTTCTGTCCTGCGTTGTCCATTGTTGGAGTAGTGGGTGGTTCACGGTATTTCAGGGCAATCTGGGTTTGTCTGGGGGCTTAGAGTTTGCCAAGGGAGTTGAATATTCCTGATTTAAGTTTGCAGCTCCTTTAGTCTGTGATCGTCTTTCTTTCTTTCTTTCTTTCTTTTTTTTTTTTTGAAGATTGGCACCTGAGCTAACATCTGTTGGTAATCTTCTTTTGTTTCTCTTCTCCCCAAAGCCCCCCAGTACATAGTTGTATATTCTAGTTGTAGGGCCTTCTGGCTCTGCTACATGGGACACTGCCTCAGCATGGCTTGATGAGTGGTGCTAGGTCCGCGCACAAGGTCCAAACTGGTGAAACCCTGGGCCACTGAAGAAGAGCGCGTGAGCTTAACCACTCAGCCATGGGGCTGACCACTGTGGCCATCTTTCTTCTCCACCTCATTCACTCCGGCAGTATTTACAGAGACATTCTTCTAGGCCTAGTGTCTTACCTTAGTCCTTGAAACTGAGTCAAACTACCCACGCCACTACCTTCCCATCCAATGCAACAAAGTCACCAGTAATATCTGAACTCTTTGACAGCTGTCCCCCCAACTAACTCTAGTCCATTTGATTCCAAACCTGCTGCCACCCAGGTGCCTATGCCTCACACTCCCTAGACTCACAGTCTGAATTGACAGATTGACTCCAGTTCTGGCACATCATAAATCTCTCTTTGCTCCAGATTTTCCTCCAGGCATTTGGACTCAGGCCCTCCTCTCTCTTCCCTTAATTGGTTTGTTGCTTCAGCTCCATCATCACCTATTTCTCCTCCCAGTCTGTTTGGAGTCTCACCTCTGCTTTGGACCTAGACCATTGGGATGATAGATATTGAAACGTTCTACTGGGGCTGTGCTCCTGTCTTTGACTTGGACTTCAAAATTAGGACTACAAGAGTCAGTGGCTATGTGTTGACTGGGGTGTGGCCAAGAATCTTGTTCAGAGATGCAAGTCTCTGCTCTCCCATCCCATGCTCATGACAGGCATTGCTAACTGATTGTGGCTTTTCCCCTACTGATTCTAGCTGTGACCTCACAATTCTTCCCAAGATAGCACTCTAGACAGCCAGTACCAATCAATGGCCATTGCCATGTGGGGTGAAACTTATCTACCATCCCCACTAAGACTTCTTGATATAGATCTCCTGTTCTTCCTGTAGCGAAGGTATGTTATGTAAAGCATGGGGCATGTGAATCACTCAGTAGCCTCTGACTTCATTCTGGTGGGCCTCTTCAGTCACTCAGGGTCACATCAGCTTCTCTTCTTCCTGGTGGCTGCCATGTTTCTCATGGGGCTTCTGGGCAACACTGTTCTGCTATTCCTGATCCACGTGGACTACCGGCTCCACACACCCATGTACTTTCTGCTCAGTCAGCTCTCACTGTTTGATATTGGCTTCCCTCTGGTCACCATCCCCAAGATGGCATCAGACTTCCTGCAGGGAGAAAGTTTCATCTCCTTCGAGGGTTGTGCAGCTCAAATATTCTTCCTGATGCTCATGGGTGTGGCTGAGGGAATCTTGTTGACCCTAATGTCCTATGACCGTTATGTCGCTGTGTGCCATCCCCTGCAGTATCCTTTGCTCATGAGGCGCCAGGTGTGCCTGCTCATGGTGGGCTCCTCCTGGCTGGCGGGTATGCTCAATGCCTCCATCCAGACCTCCATTACTCTGCACTTCGCCTACTGTGCCTCCCGCATCGTGGACCACTTCTTCTGTGAGGTGCCAGCCCTGCTGAAGCTCTCTTGTGCAGACACCTCTGCTTGTGAGTTGGCGCTGTCCACCTCGGGGGTGCTGATCCTTGTGCTCCCTCTTTCCCTCTTTGCCACTTCCTACGGCTACGTGTTGGGGGCCATTCTACGCATGCGCTCAGAGGAGGCCCGAAACAAGGCCTTCACTACCTGCTCCTCACACATCACAGTAGTGGGACTCTTTTACGGAGCAGCCGTGTTCATGTACATGGTACCGGGTGCCTACCACAACCCACACCAAGACAATGTGCTCTCCCTTTTCTACAGCCTTGTCACTCCCACACTCAACCCGCTCATCTACAGTCTGAGGAATCGGGAAGTGAGGATGGCTTTGGTCAAAGTGCTCAGCAGTGCTGGACTCAGGTAAAAGTGATGAGCACACAGCGGGCTACTGGCTGATTCCAGTGGTCCTCCGTCCCACCCATCTCTCCAAAGCACCAATTTGTGATGCAGCTGTTAAGGCCTTATGTTGAAGGCTAGGTGTCTTTCCAGCCTCTTCCCATCCCATGACTAGTTGGGTTCATGTTTTCTCCCATGGATTTGTAAAAATCAACTGTAGAGGTCCCAATCACTTTTAGTAAATTCTTTAGTACAATTTACATAAATGGAAGGCCCAACTTTGTAAAGTTGAGATCTCCCTGTTATTGAATTGATAGTTAAACTAGTAATAATTAACATTTGTTCACCAATTAATCTGCCAAGTGAAGTTATTTCGTCCTCAAGATGGCTTTTGAGGTGTAGGGACTATCATATTTTACGTGTAGGAAAAAAATGACTCAAAGAGGGAAGACAACTCAACAGCAATCATACTTCCAGAAAGTGGTAGAGCTGGGCCTTGAACCCATGATCTTATGATGCCAAAGATAGTCTCCCAACCACCGTGCTATTTGACTGACAAGCAGAGACTTGCTGACTGCCATAGATTAGAGCATGTGGTGTATAAAGATGGAAAATCATGCATATCTCTTTCTTTAATTAAATATGGAGTTCTTCATTTAGAAGATTAAAAATAAAGGCTCTAGGAGCCGGCCCCATGGACGAGTGGTTAAGTTCACATGCTCTGCCTCAATGGCCCATGGTTTCATCGGTTCAGATCCTGGACGTGGACCTAGCACCACTCATCAATGCTGGTGGCATCCCACATAGAAGAACTAGAAGGACCTACAACTAGAATATACAACTACGTTCTGGGGGGCTATGGGGAGAAGGAAAAAACGAGGAAAAATTGGCAACAGATGTTAGCTCAGGGCCAATCTTAAAAAAATAAAAAAATTAAAAAATGCTCTATGTTTCCTTTTAAGTCCAGCTTTGAAAGCAGTTTGAAACCAGAGCATCTGATACAAAATATCCAAAGTGTATGCATCGAACATAAATCAATCATTTGTCTGCACCATGTGCCATTGTATATTTGAGCCTTCTGTATTTTGTCCTTCCTTCAGTAGCTAAAAACAAGTTCTTAGATTTTTAAAAAGACATTTAAAATTATATATTTCCCAAAATATAATGTTTGCTTTTTTGATTCATCCCCTCTTGCTTTTCTTGAGATCCTTTTCTTCTTTTTATAACTTCTTTAATTTCAAGATTAAGTTAAACTTTTTTCATTAATTAACAAAATATTTTGGATGAAGTATTTCTACCCAATCAATACAGTATGTATTTCTCAGTGTTTCTAGTATGGTAATTCTGTATCGTTTATACTATTTTTAATAAAATATTTAAGAGGTATTTCTAAAGTTTCCTGTTTTGATCCATTTTGTAATTAATTAAAATTTACATTATCTCATCATGCTTAGATATTTTTGTTTGGAGTATTTTTATTTCTAGGAGTTAAGTTTTTCTTCCTTCATCTAAACATATGGTCGAATTTTATTACAGACCATAAACTGTAAAATATGTACACAGTTTATGCAGAAGATAGATTGGATATCTATCAAACAGATCCACTACACGCATAATGTCATGTGGAATATCCTTATGAATAATTTTCTCTACTTGAATTGCTATAGTCTGTGAAAAGTGAATCAAGGTTTTTAGTTACACTTAAAAATTTGCCGTATTTCATACTGGTTTTCTTTTATGAGGAGGAATGTTTATTTTCCTCTGAGATTCACAACATTTTGTGGCATCTTTAAAGTTAACTCGTTTAATTCTTTTTATCATGAATCCAGGCCTGTTGGATGATAACTGCCTGATCCAGCAGAGGTTTAGTAGAAAACCTGAAGCGATCACAAACATCAAAGAAGTTAGGTGTGTCCACACGCCGCTCAAAGCCCCGGATAAAGATTGTTTTTCAAGTGGTCTTTAATAAAGCTATATGATAGAGGCAAAGGCAATTTATAAAATTTGTACCAATAAATAAAATGGAGGCCTATCTAACCAATTTCATTAAGGCTAGAAGAATCTTGCCAACCATTAGGAAAAGACAAGTGAAAAAATGATTTTTGTCCCATTCCACTTACATGTCCAGATGAAATCATTGTCGTATCATGGTAGCTAATGGAATCCAATTGGGTACTAAAAAGAAGAACTTTAAGATTTATTCCTGGATCCAAATGCTGAAAGAAAAGCAGAAATTCTATGATTGCTTCTTGGGTGAATTATTCCAAACGTTTAAGTTAGAGAAATTAGTAGTTCCCTAAAAACTGTTACTTCCCAATTTGTTTCGTGAAGCTAGCATTATTACTCAACGCCGTACCTGATAAAGACATTACGAGAAAAGAAAACTACAAAGCAAAATCTCTAATAAACATAGACACAATAATTCTTAACAGCATTTTAGTAAATTAGATCCCATGATATCTACTAAGAATCATCCATTATGACCCAGTGAGAGTATAAGGAATTCAAGTTTCACATAACATTCAAATATCAATCAATGTAACTCACTCTAGTAGCAAACTAAATAAGAAAAACTGTATGATCATCTCAATAGATGTGTAAAAAGCTTTTTAGAAAGTCCAAAATACTGTACTGTTAAAATTCTTAGCACAGTAAGACAGAAGGGAACTTCTTTAACTCGATAAAGGCCATCTGCAAAAAAACTACTGCTTGCATCATACTTTGTGGACAAAGAGGAAATGATTTCCCCTAAGATCAAACAAAATGAGAATATCCATTCTCGGCACTTCTCTTCCACCTGTACTGTGAGCTCCATAAAGTGAAATAAAAGAGGAAAAATAAGCGAATATAACTCAGATTGAATAGAAAAAGTAAACAGTGTTTATTCACAGACAACAAGATCATCTATATAGAAAATCTGGTGGAAAATTAAGAAAAAGAAAAGCTAAACTTATGAGTGAGTTTAGCAAAGTTGCATGATCCAAGAGCCACATAGAATAACCACTGGTGTTTCTACATCCTGGGAAATAATCACTGTGATATGAAATAAATGTAAATGAAATAAAGTTAAATGATAAATTGTTAGTCTAAAATGTAACTATATATTTAATTTAATTATTCAATTACACAATTACATATTAATTACTTAACCTATGAAATTATTAAATGAAAATTAAATTATTCTCATTAGAATTGAATAAAATATGATATACTTAGAGATAAACTGATAAAAGATGAACAAGTCTTGCACACTGAAAAGTACAAAATCATGCTTAGAGTAATTAAGGAAGACAAAAGTGGAGACATATATTTTGTTCATGTTTTTGCAGGTTCAACATTGTTAAGATGTCACTTCTTCCTAAGGATGTTATTAATTCAGTGCAATTCTAATCACAGTCACAGTAAGCATTTCTTTGTGGTTTCTTTTTTGGTTTAAATTGAATAGCTCATTCCAAAATTCATGTAGGAATGCAAAGGACCTGGAATAGAAAACTGCTGAAAAAGAACAACAAATCTGGCAGAAGAATCTTAAGTGATTTCAAGTCGTTTGATAAAATTAGAGCAATAAAGATAGTATACCATTTTCATAGAGATAAGCAAGTAGATCAATGAAAGAGACTAGAGTCCAGAAATAGATACACACACCTGGACAAAGGTGCAAATGCAAATCTATGGAGAAAGAAAAGTCTTTTCAACAATAGGCTGGGATGTTTGATATTGATGTGTAAAAAAATAACTTTAATTCATAACTTGCAGTGTATACAAATATTAACTCAAAATATCTAACAGGCCTCAGGAATTCAAAAATTAAAAAAAGAGTGATAATTTGGACTTCCCCCAAGTTAAGAATTTCTGCTTTTTGAAAGACACTCTTAAAAGAATGAAAAACAAGTCACATAGCGGGTGTAAACATTTGCAGCTCATATATCTGATAAAGGACTCTTCCTCCCTAGAATACGTAAAGAACACTCAAAAACTTAATAAGAAAGTAAACAACCAATTTTAAAAAATGGGCAAAATATTTGGACTGAAGCTTCACCAAAGAAGATATATGGCTTTCAATTAGTATATGAAAAGATGTTCAACATCTTTCCACAATGGAAAGGCAACTTAAGAGTGGAATACCATTACACACCTATTAGAATGAACAAAATTTAAAAAGACTGGTCATGTCAGGTATTTTCAAAGATATGGGGGAACTAGAACTCTTATACGTTGCTAAGGAACATCCATGAGGGAAAATATTTTGGCAATTTCTTAAAAGTTAAATATACGCCTACCATACGATCTAAACATTGCATTATTGGGTATTTATCCAAGAGGAATGAAAGCACATAAATATACACAGGTAAATTTTCATAGTAGCTTTTTTTGTAATAATCAAAAAATGGAAAATATCGGAATATCCATCAACAGATTAATTGGGTAAACAGACTGCAGAATATCCATAAAATGGAATACTGATCAGTAAAGAAATGAATTAACTTTTGGGGCCAGCCCAGTGGCATAGAGTTAACTTCACATGCTCCATGTTGGCAGCCTGGGGGTCCACGACCTTGGCTTTTGGTCATGGACCTACACACTGCTCATCAAGCCATGCTGTGGTAGCGTCCTACATACAAAACAGAGGAAGATTGACACAGATTCTAGCTCAATGACAATCATTCCCAAGCAAAAAGGGGAAGATAGGAAACAGATGTTAGCTCAGGGCCAATCTTCCTCACCAAAAGAAAATATTAACTTTTAAGATACGCAACAATATGGATATATCTTAGAGTAACGTGTCAAATGAAGGAAGCCAGTCAAAAATGAGTACATACTATATGATTCCAGAAGTTCAAACTAATCTATAGTGTCAGGAAGCTGAGGGGTGGTTGCGTGGGTAAGGCAGGCCATCAAAAGGGGCGCAGGAAACAGTTAGGAGTGATGGAAATGATCACTGTCTGAATTGTGGTTTTGGCTTCATGGCTGTGTAAGGACATCAAAACTGGTAAATCGCAATCTTTAATTATGCACAGCTTACTTTATGTCATTTATGCCCTGATAAAGCTGTTAAGCAAACATGTACTGATAATGCATGGATCATATTCTGTTTAGGTTGGTGGGTCTCAGAAACCCATCTGTATTCATCGGAGCACATTTCAATCATGCCCTACTGAGTAGTGGGAACCTAGACTGAACTTTTTTCTCCTGACTTGACCTCAGGCCGAGAGAATCAGCGTCTCAGGATGCTTGTATGGCACACACTCTGGGCACTAAGAGGAGGTTGGGGTCCCACCAGTAGGGCTTGGAGGGGTGTCTTTGCCTCACTCAGTCTGAGCCCAGTAGGAAATGACCATGGGATCAGATCAAAGGGAGGGCATGAGAGGGACAGTGGACCATGAAAGATGTTGACTTCTTTCTTCTCCCTTGAAGAAAATGGAAGATAGTAGAAAGCTAAAGAAGGGACAAAACGTTCCAAATTCATTGGTCTGTTATTGCAGCTTCGGTGCACACCTTTGAGAACTCTCAGGGGTATTTGATGCAAACACAGCCACACACTGATGCACACTCACATGCACTCACACACCCAACAGAGAACTTATACACGATGTGTTGCTTCTTGGTTTGTGTTGAGCAGAAAATATAGCCAGTTTATTTCTGGTACCCTGAACAAGACATAGAAGGAGAAAAACCCAGTCAGTACCAGATCTCCATCCTGTAGACCTGGGGCTTTGGAAATTTAGAACAATTAAAAAATTTAATATTGCACAGAATGGGTAAAAGCCATAGGGTCAGAGTCACATAAATCAGACAGAACAACACTGCAGGGTCTGTCAAAACAGCAACTAATTCCTGCGTCTATGGTGAGCTGAGAAGATAAAGGAGATGAGAGGGACTGCAGGCTCACTTCTCAGCAGGGAAAATTTCTCTTTATGTGGGGCACAGCATACACACTATCATTCTGCCTCCAGCCTGTGGAATCAGTGGGCCATGGGCCAGGCTGATCTCTAAGACAAGGACACAGTTAGGAGCAGCTGTAAGTAGAAAGGATGTACTTATGTGGGAGTCACAGTGCTGAGACCTCACCTTCTGGGACAATGTGATCAAAGCAGCTTTCTACTTCCGCTTGTTTCTACTGCTTCACTCCAGTCCCACTAGGAGCTCCGGGAATCCCTCTGCCCTGGGGCCTCTCTCTGTTTCCACCCTGGTAGAAAGTGCTTTGGAAAAACATGTTTTGGATTCTCCATCTCCCCTGGCATCTATGACTTCCTCAAGTTCTGTGCCCAACAGGGCTCCAGGGACCACCCCGTCCTGAGATAGGTGGGTCCACAATCCTGTGCATGTCCCTGCAAGTAGCTGGGAGTTGTTGTGGGATAAGACAGCTCTGAGGGCTTTGGCAGGGTTAGAAAGTGTCAGTCTTTGAATCCACACTCATTCCATTCCATAATTCTACCCGATGCTTTAAGTCATTGGTGATGGCTTGTGCCACCCCCGGAAGGTATTTATTACTATGTCCCAGCTTTTCTAGGATCCTGCACCTGGCACTCTGAAATTCTCCTTATCCAAAGGGACAGAGTTCACCTTGGATTCTATATGGACCCAAGATGAGTATATAAGGACATGAGGGGGACAGCTGACCCTGAGAATGACCACCAGTGGTCCCCTGCAGGTCTCCTCCACTTTCTGCACTTTATTCCAGATTTTAATAATCCAACCACTTCGTTTTCCCTTTGACTTAAATCTGCCAATACCATGCAAAGTCTGTTTTGTTCCAGAATCTCTCTTTAGTGCTGGGGCTGCGAAGAGGAGCTCGGCACAGTCACTACCCTCACAGATCTCACTATCTGGCGAGAGCATTAAAAAAATTCCCTCCTTCCTTTATCCTTTTTAGGTAAAGCTGGTCCAGGAAGGTGGGCTGTATGCCCTGTTCAAAGAGGCGGAACCCCTTGCAGCAGCACCAGGCACAATATTTTGTCGTCTAGGCTAGATTTCTCCATCCTGAACACTATGGAGGGAAATCATTTCCTCTTTCTCTTTCATGTGCCTCATCCTCCTTCTCTGTACTTTGACACCAGCATCCAAACCACATGCAGAAAATTATCACCAGAGTCGAAACACCACAGATCCTAAATCCCCTTTATGTTAAGACCCTCACACCAATATTGTGATTCAGTGGTAACTCCTGACGTCACCTTTTTCCCTGAGACCCAATTCCCACCCTGCCCTTGACTTATAAGAAGGTGCCAGTGGGATTTCCTGGGGTCTTCTCAGGCTGGAAAGAAATACTTTGGAAAGATCTCTGTGTTCAATACATACGAGGAACAGAAGATTTTAATAGAATTAAACTCAGGTGTGTATGTCTGATAATTTTTACTATCTGGGTATTTTTCTTTGTTATACATAAGATTATTGGATATACCATGAAAATGAATAACTTGAGGAAATATGACTGATTAACATGAAAGTTTTTCATAGTGTGAAGTGTATGGAGAGAGCAGTTCATAGTTAAGAGCATGGAATAAAGAACTAAATGGCTTATGTTCAAATTCTACCTCCATCACTTACTAGATAGGGGACCCTGGGTATGTTACTTATCCTGTTTTTGCCTCAGTTTTTCCATCTGTCTATTGGTAATGTTAGGAGTAGCTGGAGTGTGAGATTATTCAGAGTATTAAGGGAGTTAATATTTGAAAATGCTTGGGACGCGTGGCATATTACAAGGTTTATATCCATCCATGATGAATAAATTGAAAAATACCCTTTCTACATTGGAAGTTCCTGAGCATGATGACTAGCCCTCTACATTAAGTGCACATGTAGAAATGACTCCATAACAACAGTAAGTAATTGAATGAACTCCATCGTTGAATGCGTTGCAATTATGCTAATCTGCACTAACCATGCGTCTCTGAGATGAGGAGCTGGGTTAGACCAATTAATTTAGATTGGCAGGAAACTTTTCAGTGGTTTGAGGCTATAATGTATATGTAGTATACATATACATATATATATGTATAATGTATATGTATATGTAGAATCTTCTGGGGGAGGGTTGGGACTCCTTGGGGTGAAGGTGCAGATGGTTGTCAGGGTCAGCTGAGCCTTTTTGAGAGGAAGGCAAGGAGCACTAAGCTGGGGACAGAATCCTGCAGGAGCCCAAGACTTGGAAGACGAGAAGCAGAGGAGACACAGCCAAGAGGCTCAGACAGAACAGTCAGAGGCAAAGAGGAGAAACTTGGCTGTCCATTTCACTAACTGGTCCTCCTTCTTAGAAGACTCTGGCTCAGATCTTTGAAGGATCGATTTGATATTAGAAAATCAACCTTTATTTTTTGAAAGTATACATGTACATAGTGTTTAAAAATATTACTCTACAAGGCTTATAGGAGAAGCAGAATCCCTTGTTCTTGCAAAATCACAAATGGCAACAACGCCACCCTCATATACCTAAATATTCAAGCTCACAAATTCCCAAATAAAGTGTATCCCATTGTCCTACTGGACAAATATATCTTTATAATGGCCCCCAAGACAAGGTTTGGATGTGGAATTGTAGATTCTGCAGGAACTGCCCCAGAATGTGCTGGCACAAGGAGGCTTGACCCACAGCCAGATCCTTTTCTTCCTACCTGTGTCTCCAACCTGCATCATGAGAGACCAATAGTTCATGCAGGTGGATGTCCCAGGCTGCACGCCCAAGTTCTCTTCAAACCCTTGCTGAGAGCCAACACTGGAGATCCCTTGGACCCAAGCATGCAAACACCATGAGTATTGAAGCTGGACACTCACAGAGGTTGAGTTTTGGAGAAAATGTTCCCATGGCCTGAGGCAGGTGGAAGAGGGTAGGGACAGAAGGAGATCTTGGGGAAATCCTGCAGGTGTTGTCAGAGGGGTGGAGTGAGAGGATTGGTCATTGAGATATGATGTGATTCACTGGACCTGATCCTAAATGATAGGAGAGGCCAACAAGGAGGGAGTAGCGTGAGGATAAATCCATAGGAGGGGGATGCATCAGAATCTGCTTAATCCCATGAAAATTAAACCAAACAAACCAGTCCGTGGTGCAACACCCATTGTCTAGATATTGGATGAAAGTGATCTTCACTGTCTGATCTACCATATTCACTAATTCCATTAAATAGTTAATCTTGCTTGTTTCTTGTATGTTTCCCCTGTAAATATACATGGAACTCTAGGGAGGACAAAGAAGTTGATTTATGAAAAGAATATCTCAGGGAATGTAACCGATATCTAAGAACAGTAGAGAGAAGAGAGGCAGGCAGAAATGCACAAGACATCTTGATAGACGTTCTGGCTTTTATTCCCATTCAATTATCCAAATAAACCAGCTTCTCAACTCCTTGCCGACCAGGCGGGGCTCTGAGTTCCTTTGGAGCGTGAGGGCGTGCGCGGGCGCTCGCATCTGTGTGCCTTTTGCGGGGTTGGCGCAGCTTCCTTCTCCTTTGGAAATCCACCCCCTCCCCTCTTGCCGGCTTTCCTCTCCTCGTGTGTGTTCTGCCAAATCTGATGGAAACAGAACAGCGCCCCCACGTGCTTCCAAGTTGTGGAGCCAACAGACGTGAGAAATGATCACACCCCAAAATCAAGCACGTTTCGAGATCGATTTATTACACTCAAGTTCCAATAGGATCATGGGCACTGCCGTTTCCCCCCTGGAATGAAGAGTCACGGTCATCTTTCTCTTCGTGGCAGGCTTGGAAAGCCAGTGTGGGTTTCACGGTCTCGGCGCATCCCGTCTGAAAGTGCCGTTGGATGCGAGACCCTTGGTGTGTAGGGAGACGTCCTCGATCGCCTCTCGTAAGGTTCCCACAGCCCCGGTCGCCCAAACCGCCCTGAAAATCATCCAACACCTGGAGGGACTAGAAGCACTCAGAGTCGACTGACCGGGGTGGGCCATGGAATCGAGCGGAAAAAGCCCATCCTCTTGATCGCCGAGGGGCAGTGCCCTGGCCGGGGTGGGTCCCCCTCTCAGTCTCCACGCAACCCCGAAGGGCACGGGGGAGGTCACACCCCACCCTTGGCTGTATCGTGGAGACAGCTGCTGGCCACTCTGGCCTTCGGCGTCTTCCTGGACAGACCCGTTCGTGGCTCTCAAGCAGATCTCTCAGAGTGCGAGAGCCGGGTGGGATGAACGGGAAGCCTAGGATGAAGGAGTCGAGGAACTACACTCCATTTCAGCAAGTTGTCCCATTCTGGGCTCCCCGCCAGCAACGGGGGAGTGTTCCAGCGGCTCCACGTCCTGGCCGGCCTTCGGACAGGTCCATCGTGCTGTTCTCCCGGAGCCGTTCTCATGGCGGCAAGGTGTGCCAACGCCCCCCTCCCCCCACCCGGAGAGCTCCTGCGCCTTCCGCTCCCGCTCCCGGGCGTGATGCGGGCGGAGCAGGCTTTCAGGTGCTTTGGGAGACCCTCTCTGGGGAGGCGCGCGCTCCAGGCTTTGGCGTGCTTTCTTCTAGGGTCTTGGGTGTGGTTCCTCGCAGAGGACCCTGACCAGATGTGCCCTGTTCTGGATGTCGGAGTCCTTCGCGGCAGGAGGGATCGGCAGCTCTTTTCTCCCCACCCTCCCGGTGCTCTCTTCCGCCTGTCCGGAGCCCCTGTGGCAGAGCCCGGGCCTGGGGGAGAGGTCCCTGGCGGCCTCCGCTCCCGCCTGGAGCGCCAGCCGCCCGCGCGGTGTTCCCGGCAGAGAGTGATCCCGCCTCAGGGAGACACCCTAGAAGGAGCAGGCGTCCGCGGCTCCCGAACGGCGGGCGCCAATTCTTGCGCGTGGGGTGGGCGCTCGCGGCCGATCAATCCCCTCGGAAGAGACGCCTGCGGGCCTTGGCGGGGGGCCTGCGACGGGGCGGCGCGCGGCAGCTTCTGGGCCGCGGACTGGGACTCGGGGAGGGAGGCAGAGGTCTGAGCTCCGAGCTGGGCGGGGGCCCCAGGCCGCGGAGGTCCAGGCTGAACTCGGCCGGCAGAGGGCGCAGCCCCGGCCTGGGCTCGGGCGGGAGCCCGCAGCCCTGGCGGGCAGGGGCCCCGCGGAGAGCTTGGAGGAGGAGGGTGTGCGGGGAGGAGGGGCTGAGGCCCGGGACTCCGCCGGCCCAGGGTCCCGCGGGGGGCCGGCAGCCTCGCCTAGCCTCCCCGTCCTCTGGCGCGGGGGGCGCTCCGCTGGGCTCCGCTCTCTGGGCGCAAAGGGATCCGTCTTGCACGTTGATGGCCCAGGCGGCCTGGGTCGGGCCGGGCCAGAGCCAGCGCGCGTGGGCAGGGAACCAGAGAGCCTCGGAAGAGCTCAGGACGCGCGCAGGGACGACGACGAGCGCCAGGTTGCCGAGCGTGAGCTGCAGGGCTGCGTGGGGGGCCAGGACCAGGACTTCCGCACCCAGGCGCAGCTCAAGGGCTGTTCCCGGCTCCAGGACCACCACGACCATCTGCATACATTGCGTGCTGGGCGTCCGCGGCCCCTGCGGGAGGAAAGCTCTGAGTTCTCCAGCACCCAGGGGCCCTCCGAGAGGCCTCTTGGGGAGGGAGCTGCCAGCCGCCAGCCCCCGCCCCGTCCCCGAGGGAAACTCTGCCTGGCCACCTCCCCCCCCACCCCCCAGGCGGTGGAGGTCCTGCTCAGGCTGAGCGCCAGCTGGAGGGTCATCTGCGGGGCTTGGCTGGGGGCCTGGAGCCCGGGCAGCAGCGGCCCTCTGGCCAGCCTCCAGAGTCCCTCCCGCCCACTCACCTGGGCTGCTTCCGGGGCCCGCGCTGGAGCCGGGCAGGGAGCTCCTGGCACTGCGGCTGGCTCTGCCCCTGCGGAGAGAGCGGAGGGTGCGAGGTGAATGCTCTGCTCCCGCAGGGTGTTCTTGAGAGCAGAGGGCGTGAGCCCGGAGAGCCCCGGGACTCGGCCCAGACCGGCCGCGGGACGGGTGGCCGGAAGAACCGAGGAAGCCGCCCGGGACATTCCAGAGGAGGCAGCTGTTCCTTTCCGGAAGCCCTGGCACGCCTTCTCCCCAGCAGCCCACTCCTTCGAGAAAGCAGGAAAGCGCCTTACCTGTGCGGGGATCCTGCTCCGCCTGCCGCCTCCGTTTCGCCGCCTTCCGCGGGGCGGGGGTGGCCGAGCTGCAGGACAGGGAGGGACACGGTCAGACCTCGCACGCAGGAACCCGGGGTCCACTTCCCACACGCCTGAAAGCCCGCCTTCTCATCCCGCTCACGCGCCCACCCTGAGCCCCAGGGCCAAGGCACGCGTCCTTCCCTTCCAAGGAGAGCTGCTCCTCCCCGGGTGCTGCTTGCGTCCCGACACCCGCCTCTCCGCGTCCTCCCTCACCCCCTCGCTGGGGAAAGCCCCACCCCCACCCCCCCAAACCCCCAGCCCCCACCCCCCCAACCAGCCCCAGCCCCAACCCACCCCGGACTCCTCACCTCCCCACCCCCCACCCCCCCAGCCCCGCTGCACCGCCGATAGGGAGGGAACCAGGGACGGTGCCCACGGGAAAGAGTGCCCTCTGGACGGGGCTCCTCCGCAGGAGAAGGAGAGACATCTCCTCGGGCCTGAGCACTTTGCAGAAAGAGGTGCCCGCGCTCCACAGGGGACAGTCCTGTCTGCCCCCGGATTCCACGCGCGGTGCCGAGGGCCAGAAGAAAAACAGTGGACACGGAGGGAACCCTCCCCCGTCTGGGTGAGACGGTGGTGGAACCCTCAGATCCTCTGCTCCCCTCTCCCTTCCCGCAGAGGAGGGAGAGGACCCCACAGAGAGTGTGTCGGCAGGGGGAATTGTAAGGCCGGAGCACAGGAAGAGAGCAAGGAGGGAGCAAACCCGAGACGCGTCTCCCGAGGGCTCCTCCCGACCTCCCCACCCCGAAGGGATTCCTCTGGGCCTAGCGATTCTCCCTTTCCTCAGCTTCCAAATGCCCAGCCTCCTGGGAGGCCCGGCTTCTCCCTTCTCCTCTGCCCTGGTGCCATCCACTGAAACACGCGCACGCACACACACACACACACACACACACACACACACACGGACACACACACACACGGACACACACCCATCCACCCCCCCTACGCACGCAGAGGAGCCCGCCTCGTCCTCCGTCACACACGCCCCAACGTACCAGGTGTCTCCAGCTCTGCGGCCCTTCGATTCTGTCCGGGACTCCCGCGGTCTCCTCGGGCGCCGGGAACCATCCATCGGGAAGGTGCTCCTGCCACCTTTGTCCAAGCAAACCCTCGTCCCGGTGCTACGACCTGGAAATCGGAGCTGGCGGCTCACGGATCCCCTCTCTCTCCTGCGCGAGCAGTGTCTGTCCCAAAGCTGGGCACTCAGTTCTGGAGGAAGCGTTCCCGTGGCCTGAGGCGGTTGGAGGAGGGCAGGGACTGCTGGAGATCCGGGGCAAATGCCCGCAGCTGGGGTCAGCGGGGGCGGAGCCAGTGGGCTCGTCGTCGTCCAGGTCGGATGGGATTGGTTGGCCCTGGGCTCCAGAAGAGGAGGGGCCGGCCAGGGGGGACGTGTGAGGAGGACTCCCGAGGAGGGCTTGCTTCAGAGTCCGCCCAATCCCTTCCAGATCCGTCCACCGGCCCCTCTCCCTGACTCCGCCCCCATCGTCCAGCCGTCGCCTGGCAGCCGTCTTCCCTGTCCGCTCGACCCTCTCCCTTCCTTGCAGCCCCAGGAAGTGCTTCACCTGGCTTGTTTCTGGGGTCTTCTCAGGGTCAACCGGAAGGGTATTCTTCCGGGGGACCAATCAATGGATTTCTGGGAAGGCCATCCCAGCGAGAGTTCTCCCCAACTAGGGAGCTTCGAAGAGAAGAAGAAAGGGGAGCCACATGCACGCCGGACCCGGGGGGACTCTCTGGCTTGAGTCCCAGCCCGCTTGCCGACCAGGCGGGGCTCTGAGTTCCTTTCCTCGGAGCCGGAGCCGGAGCCTCGAGGGAGGAGTCCTTTCACTAGGCAATCGCTTGCCCTTTGAGAACTTCGGAGGGGAGTTTGGGGGTGAGCTCAGGCAGACTTTACGGGGATTTGTGAACGTGCCTCTGCGAATGTCTGTGTTACATAGGAGTTTGTGTGTGTGTGTGTGTTTGTGTGTGTGGGCCGGTGGGTGGGGGGGGGGGGGCGTGCGTGAGGGCGTGCGCGGGCGCTCGCATCTGTGTGCCTTTTGCGGGGTTGGCGCAGCTTCCTTCTCCTTTGGAAATCCACCCCCTCCCCTCTTGCCGGCTTTCCTCTCCTCGTGTGTGTTCTGCCAAATCTGATGGAAACAGAACAGCGCCCCCACGTGCTTCCAAGTTGTCGAGCCAACAGACGTAAGAAATGATCACACCCCAAAATCAAGCACGTTTCGAGATCGATTTATTACACTCAAGTTCCAATAGGATCATGGGCACTGCCGTTTCCCCCCTGGAATGAAGAGTCACGGTCATCTTTCTCTTCGTGGCAGGCTTGGAAAGCCAGTGTGGGTTTCACGGTCTCGGCGCATCCCGTCTGAAAGTGCCGTTGGATGCGAGACCCTTGGTGTGTAGGGAGACGTCCTCGATCGCCTCTCGTAAGGTTCCCACAGCCCCGGTCGCCCAAACCGCCCTGAAAATCATCCAACACCTGGAGGGACTAGAAGCACTCAGAGTCGACTGACCGGGGTGGGCCATGGAATCGAGCGGAAAAAGCCCATCCTCTTGATCGCTGAGGGGCAGTGCCCTGGCCGGGGTGGGTCCCCCTCTCAGTCTCCACGCAACCCCGAAGGGCACGGGGGAGGTCACACCCCACCCTTGGCTGTATCGTGGAGACAGCTGCTGGCCACTCTGGCCTTCGGCGTCTTCCTGGACAGACCCGTTCGTGGCTCTCAAGCAGATCTCTCAGAGTGCGAGAGCCGGGTGGGATGAACGGGAAGCCTAGGATGAAGGAGTCGAGGAACTACACTCCATTTCAGCAAGTTGTCCCATTCTGGGCTCCCCGCCAGCAACGGGGGAGTGTTCCAGCGGCTCCACGTCCTGCCCGGCCTTCGGACAGGTCCATCGTGCTGTTCTCCCGGAGCCGTTCTCATGGCGGCAAGGTGTGCCAACGCCCCCCTCCCCCCACCCGGAGAGCTCCTGCGCCTTCCGCTCCCGCTCCCGGGCGTGATGCGGGCGGAGCAGGCTTTCAGGTGCTTTGGGAGACCCTCTCTGGGGAGGCGCGCGCTCCAGGCTTTGGCGTGCTTTCTTCTAGGGTCTTGGGTGTGGTTCCTCGCAGAGGACCCTGACCAGATGTGCCCTCTTCTTGACGTCGGAGTCCTTGGCGGCAGGAGGGATCGGCAGCTCTTTTCTCCCCACCCTCCCGGTGCTCTCTTCCGCCTGTCCGGAGCCCCTGTGGCAGAGCCCGGGCCTGGGGGAGAGGTCCCTGGCGGCCTCCGCTCCCGCCTGGAGCGCCAGCCGCCCGCGCGGTGTTCCCGGCAGAGAGTGATCCCGCCTCAGGGAGACACCCTAGAAGGAGCAGGCGTCCGCGGCTCCCGAACGGCGTGCGCCAATTCTTGCGCGTGGGGTGGGCGCTCGCGGCCGATCAATCCCCTCGGAAGAGACGCCTGCGGGCCTTGGCGGGGGGCCTGCGACGGGGCGGCGCGCGGCAGCTTCTGGGCCGCGGACTGGGACTCGGGGAGGGAGGCAGAGGTCTGAGCTCCGAGCTGGGCGGGGGCCCCAGGCCGCGGAGGTCCAGGCTGAACTCGGCCGGCAGAGGGCGCAGCCCCGGCCTGGGCTCGGGCGGGAGCCCGCAGCCCTGGCGGGCAGGGGCCCCGCGGAGAGCTTGGAGGAGGAGGGTGTGCGGGGAGGAGGGGCTGAGGCCCGGGACTCCGCCGGCCCAGGGTCCCGCGGGGGGCCGGCAGCCTCGCCTAGCCTCCCCGTCCTCTGGCGCGGGGGGCGCTCCGCTGGGCTCCGCTCTCTGGGCGCAAAGGGATCCGTCTTGCACGTTGATGGCCCAGGCGGCCTGGGTCGGGCCGGGCCAGAGCCAGCGCGCGTGGGCAGGGAACCAGAGAGCCTCGGAAGAGCTCAGGACGCGCGCAGGGACGACGACGAGCGCCAGGTTGCCGAGCGTGAGCTGCAGGGCTGCGTGGGGGGCCAGGACCAGGACTTCCGCACCCAGGCGCAGCTCAAGGGCTGTTCCCGGCTCCAGGACCACCACGACCATCTGCATACATTGCGTGCTGGGCGTCCGCGGCCCCTGCGGGAGGAAAGCTCTGAGTTCTCCAGCACCCAGGGGCCCTCCGAGAGGCCTCTTGGGGAGGGAGCTGCCAGCCGCCAGCCCCCGCCCCGTCCCCGAGGGAAACTCTGCCTGGCCACCTCCCCCCCACCCCCCAGGCGGTGGAGGTCCTGCTCAGGCTGAGCGCCAGCTGGAGGGTCATCTGCGGGGCTTGGCTGGGGGCCTGGAGCCCGGGCAGCAGCGGCCCTCTGGCCAGCCTCCAGAGTCCCTCCCGCCCACTCACCTGGGCTGCTTCCGGGGCCCGCGCTGGAGCCGGGCAGGGAGCTCCTGGCACTGCGGCTGGCTCTGCCCCTGCGGAGAGAGCGGAGGGTGCGAGGTGAATGCTCTGCTCCCGCAGGGTGTTCTTGAGAGCAGAGGGCGTGAGCCCGGAGAGCCCCGGGACTCGGCCCAGACCGGCCGCGGGACGGGTGGCCGGAAGAACCGAGGAAGCCGCCCGGGACATTCCAGAGGAGGCAGCTGTTCCTTTCCGGAAGCCCTGGCACGCCTTCTCCCCAGCAGCCCACTCCTTCGAGAAAGCAGGAAAGCGCCTTACCTGTGCGGGGATCCTGCTCCGCCTGCCGCCTCCGTTTCGCCGCCTTCCGCGGGGCGGGGGTGGCCGAGCTGCAGGACAGGGAGGGACACGGTCAGACCTCGCACGCAGGAACCCGGGGTCCACTTCCCACACGCCTGAAAGCCCGCCTTCTCATCCCGCTCACGCGCCCACCCTGAGCCCCAGGGCCAAGGCACGCGTCCTTCCCTTCCAAGGAGAGCTGCTCCTCCCCGGGTGCTGCTTGCGTCCCGACACCCGCCTCTCCGCGTCCTCCCTCACCCCCTCGCTGGGGAAAGCCCCACCCCCACCCCCCCAAACCCCCAGCCCCCACCCCCCCAACCAGCCCCAGCCCCAACCCACCCCGGACTCCTCACCTCCCCACCCCCCACCCCCCCAGCCCCGCTGCACCGCCGATAGGGAGGGAACCAGGGACGGTGCCCACGGGAAAGAGTGCCCTCTGGACGGGGCTCCTCCGCAGGAGAAGGAGAGACATCTCCTCGGGCCTGAGCACTTTGCAGAAAGAGGTGCCCGCGCTCCACAGGGGACAGTCCTGTCTGCCCCCGGATTCCACGCGCGGTGCCGAGGGCCAGAAGAAAAACAGTGGACACGGAGGGAACCCTCCCCCGTCTGGGTGAGACGGTGGTGGAACCCTCAGATCCTCTGCTCCCCTCTCCCTTCCCGCAGAGGAGGGAGAGGACCCCACAGAGAGTGTGTCGGCAGGGGGAATTGTAAGGCCGGAGCACAGGAAGAGAGCAAGGAGGGAGCAAACCCGAGACGCGTCTCCCGAGGGCTCCTCCCGACCTCCCCACCCCGAAGGGATTCCTCTGGGCCTAGCGATTCTCCCTTTCCTCAGCTTCCAAATGCCCAGCCTCCTGGGAGGCCCGGCTTCTCCCTTCTCCTCTGCCCTGGTGCCATCCACTGAAACACGCGCACGACACACACACACACACACACACACACACACACACACGGACACACACACACACGGACACACACCCATCCACCCCCCCTACGCACGCAGAGGAGCCCGCCTCGTCCTCCGTCACACACGCCCCAACGTACCAGGTGTCTCCAGCTCTGCGGCCCTTCGATTCTGTCCGGGACTCCCGCGGTCTCCTCGGGCGCCGGGAACCATCCATCGGGAAGGTGCTCCTGCCACCTTTGTCCAAGCAAACCCTCGTCCCGGTGCTACGACCTGGAAATCGGAGCTGGCGGCTCACGGATCCCCTCTCTCTCCTGCGCGAGCAGTGTCTGTCCCAAAGCTGGGCACTCAGTTCTGGAGGAAGCGTTCCCGTGGCCTGAGGCGGTTGGAGGAGGGCAGGGACTGCTGGAGATCCGGGGCAAATGCCCGCAGCTGGGGTCAGCGGGGGCGGAGCCAGTGGGCTCGTCGTCGTCCAGGTCGGATGGGATTGGTTGGCCCTGGGCTCCAGAAGAGGAGGGGCCGGCCAGGGGGGACGTGTGAGGAGGACTCCCGAGGAGGGCTTGCTTCAGAGTCCGCCCAATCCCTTCCAGATCCGTCCACCGGCCCCTCTCCCTGACTCCGCCCCCATCGTCCAGCCGTCGCCTGGCAGCCGTCTTCCCTGTCCGCTCGACCCTCTCCCTTCCTTGCAGCCCCAGGAAGTGCTTCACCTGGCTTGTTTCTGGGGTCTTCTCAGGGTCAACCGGAAGGGTATTCTTCCGGGGGACCAATCAATGGATTTCTGGGAAGGCCATCCCAGCGAGAGTTCTCCCCAACTAGGGAGCTTCGAAGAGAAGAAGAAAGGGGAGCCACATGCACGCCGGACCCGGGGGGACTCTCTGGCTTGAGTCCCAGCCCGCTTGCCGACCAGGCGGGGCTCTGAGTTCCTTTCCTCGGAGCCGGAGCCGGAGCCTCGAGGGAGGAGTCCTTTCACTAGGCAATCGCTTGCCCTTTGAGAACTTCGGAGGGGAGTTTGGGGGTGAGCTCAGGCAGACTTTACGGGGATTTGTGAACGTGCCTCTGCGAATGTCTGTGTTACATAGGAGTTTGTGTGTGTGTGTGTGTTTGTGTGTGTGGGCCGGTGGGTGGGGGGGGGGGGGCGTGCGTGAGGGCGTGCGCGGGCGCTCGCATCTGTGTGCCTTTTGCGGGGTTGGCGCAGCTTCCTTCTCCTTTGGAAATCCACCCCCTCCCCTCTTGCCGGCTTTCCTCTCCTCGTGTGTGTTCTGCCAAATCTGATGGAAACAGAACAGCGCCCCCACGTGCTTCCAAGTTGTCGAGCCAACAGACGTAAGAAATGATCACACCCCAAAATCAAGCACGTTTCGAGATCGATTTATTACACTCAAGTTCCAATAGGATCATGGGCACTGCCGTTTCCCCCCTGGAATGAAGAGTCACGGTCATCTTTCTCTTCGTGGCAGGCTTGGAAAGCCAGTGTGGGTTTCACGGTCTCGGCGCATCCCGTCTGAAAGTGCCGTTGGATGCGAGACCCTTGGTGTGTAGGGAGACGTCCTCGATCGCCTCTCGTAAGGTTCCCACAGCCCCGGTCGCCCAAACCGCCCTGAAAATCATCCAACACCTGGAGGGACTAGAAGCACTCAGAGTCGACTGACCGGGGTGGGCCATGGAATCGAGCGGAAAAAGCCCATCCTCTTGATCGCTGAGGGGCAGTGCCCTGGCCGGGGTGGGTCCCCCTCTCAGTCTCCACGCAACCCCGAAGGGCACGGGGGAGGTCACACCCCACCCTTGGCTGTATCGTGGAGACAGCTGCTGGCCACTCTGGCCTTCGGCGTCTTCCTGGACAGACCCGTTCGTGGCTCTCAAGCAGATCTCTCAGAGTGCGAGAGCCGGGTGGGATGAACGGGAAGCCTAGGATGAAGGAGTCGAGGAACTACACTCCATTTCAGCAAGTTGTCCCATTCTGGGCTCCCCGCCAGCAACGGGGGAGTGTTCCAGCGGCTCCACGTCCTGCCCGGCCTTCGGACAGGTCCATCGTGCTGTTCTCCCGGAGCCGTTCTCATGGCGGCAAGGTGTGCCAACGCCCCCCTCCCCCCACCCGGAGAGCTCCTGCGCCTTCCGCTCCCGCTCCCGGGCGTGATGCGGGCGGAGCAGGCTTTCAGGTGCTTTGGGAGACCCTCTCTGGGGAGGCGCGCGCTCCAGGCTTTGGCGTGCTTTCTTCTAGGGTCTTGGGTGTGGTTCCTCGCAGAGGACCCTGACCAGATGTGCCCTCTTCTTGACGTCGGAGTCCTTGGCGGCAGGAGGGATCGGCAGCTCTTTTCTCCCCACCCTCCCGGTGCTCTCTTCCGCCTGTCCGGAGCCCCTGTGGCAGAGCCCGGGCCTGGGGGAGAGGTCCCTGGCGGCCTCCGCTCCCGCCTGGAGCGCCAGCCGCCCGCGCGGTGTTCCCGGCAGAGAGTGATCCCGCCTCAGGGAGACACCCTAGAAGGAGCAGGCGTCCGCGGCTCCCGAACGGCGTGCGCCAATTCTTGCGCGTGGGGTGGGCGCTCGCGGCCGATCAATCCCCTCGGAAGAGACGCCTGCGGGCCTTGGCGGGGGGCCTGCGACGGGGCGGCGCGCGGCAGCTTCTGGGCCGCGGACTGGGACTCGGGGAGGGAGGCAGAGGTCTGAGCTCCGAGCTGGGCGGGGGCCCCAGGCCGCGGAGGTCCAGGCTGAACTCGGCCGGCAGAGGGCGCAGCCCCGCCCTGGGCTCGGGCGGGAGCCCGCAGCCCTGGCGGGCAGGGGCCCCGCGGAGAGCTTGGAGGAGGAGGGTGTGCGGGGAGGAGGGGCTGAGGCCCGGGACTCCGCCGGCCCAGGGTCCCGCGGGGGGCCGGCAGCCTCGCCTAGCCTCCCCGTCCTCTGGCGCGGGGGGCGCTCCGCTGGGCTCCGCTCTCTGGGCGCAAAGGGATCCGTCTTGCACGTTGATGGCCCAGGCGGCCTGGGTCGGGCCGGGCCAGAGCCAGCGCGCGTGGGCAGGGAACCAGAGAGCCTCGGAAGAGCTCAGGACGCGCGCAGGGACGACGACGAGCGCCAGGTTGCCGAGCGTGAGCTGCAGGGCTGCGTGGGGGGCCAGGACCAGGACTTCCGCACCCAGGCGCAGCTCAAGGGCTGTTCCCGGCTCCAGGACCACCACGACCATCTGCATACATTGCGTGCTGGGCGTCCGCGGCCCCTGCGGGAGGAAAGCTCTGAGTTCTCCAGCACCCAGGGGCCCTCCGAGAGGCCTCTTGGGGAGGGAGCTGCCAGCCGCCAGCCCCCGCCCCGTCCCCGAGGGAAACTCTGCCTGGCCACCTCCCCCCCCACCCCCCAGGCGGTGGAGGTCCTGCTCAGGCTGAGCGCCAGCTGGAGGGTCATCTGCGGGGCTTGGCTGGGGGCCTGGAGCCCGGGCAGCAGCGGCCCTCTGGCCAGCCTCCAGAGTCCCTCCCGCCCACTCACCTGGGCTGCTTCCGGGGCCCGCGCTGGAGCCGGGCAGGGAGCTCCTGGCACTGCGGCTGGCTCTGCCCCTGCGGAGAGAGCGCAGGGTGCGAGGTGAATGCTCTGCTCCCGCAGGGTGTTCTTGAGAGCAGAGGGCGTGAGCCCGGAGAGCCCCGGGACTCGGCCCAGACCGGCCGCGGGACGGGTGGCCGCAAGAACCGAGGAAGCCGCCCGGGACATTCCAGAGGAGGCAGCTGTTCCTTTCCGGAAGCCCTGGCACGCCTTCTCCCCAGCAGCCCACTCCTTCGAGAAAGCAGGAAAGCGCCTTACCTGTGCGGGGATCCTGCTCCGCCTGCCGCCTCCGTTTCGCCGCCTTCCGCGGGGCGGGGGTGGCCGAGCTGCAGGACAGGGAGGGACACGGTCAGACCTCGCACGCAGGAACCCGGGGTCCACTTCCCACACGCCTGAAAGCCCGCCTTCTCATCCCGCTCACGCGCCCACCCTGAGCCCCAGGGCCAAGGCACGCGTCCTTCCCTTCCAAGGAGAGCTGCTCCTCCCCGGGTGCTGCTTGCGTCCCGACACCCGCCTCTCCGCGTCCTCCCTCACCCCCTCGCTGGGGAAAGCCCCACCCCCACCCCCCCAAACCCCCAGCCCCCACCCCCCCAACCAGCCCCAGCCCCAACCCACCCCGGACTCCTCACCCCCCCACCCCCCACCCCCCCAGCCCCGCTGCACCGCCGATAGGGAGGGAACCAGGGACGGTGCCCACGGGAAAGAGTGCCCTCTGGACGGGGCTCCTCCGCAGGAGAAGGAGAGACATCTCCTCGGGCCTGAGCACTTTGCAGAAAGAGGTGCCCGCGCTCCACAGGGGACAGTCCTGTCTGCCCCCGGATTCCACGCGCGGTGCCGAGGGCCAGAAGAAAAACAGTGGACACGGAGGGAACCCTCCCCCGTCTGGGTGAGACGGTGGTGGAACCCTCAGATCCTCTGCTCCCCTCTCCCTTCCCGCAGAGGAGGGAGAGGACCCCACAGAGAGTGTGTCGGCAGGGGGAATTGTAAGGCCGGAGCACAGGAAGAGAGCAAGGAGGGAGCAAACCCGAGACGCGTCTCCCGAGGGCTCCTCCCGACCTCCCCACCCCGAAGGGATTCCTCTGGGCCTAGCGATTCTCCCTTTCCTCAGCTTCCAAATGCCCAGCCTCCTGGGAGGCCCGGCTTCTCCCTTCTCCTCTGCCCTGGTGCCATCCACTGAAACACGCGCACGACACACACACACACACACACACACACACACACACACGGACACACACACACACGGACACACACCCATCCACCCCCCCTACGCACGCAGAGGAGCCCGCCTCGTCCTCCGTCACACACGCCCCAACGTACCAGGTGTCTCCAGCTCTGCGGCCCTTCGATTCTGTCCGGGACTCCCGCGGTCTCCTCGGGCGCCGGGAACCATCCATCGGGAAGGTGCTCCTGCCACCTTTGTCCAAGCAAACCCTCGTCCCGGTGCTACGACCTGGAAATCGGAGCTGGCGGCTCACGGATCCCCTCTCTCTCCTGCGCGAGCAGTGTCTGTCCCAAAGCTGGGCACTCAGTTCTGGAGGAAGCGTTCCCGTGGCCTGAGGCGGTTGGAGGAGGGCAGGGACTGCTGGAGATCCGGGGCAAATGCCCGCAGCTGGGGTCAGCGGGGGCGGAGCCAGTGGGCTCGTCGTCGTCCAGGTCGGATGGGATTGGTTGGCCCTGGGCTCCAGAAGAGGAGGGGCCGGCACATAGAAGAACTAGAACCTACGCCATAATATACAGACCTTGTCCCTGGGACTTTTTTAAAAGAAACATGAAGATTGGCAAAAGACGTTAGCTCAGGGCCTATCTTTCTAAAAAAAAACAAACAGTAAAAGCCAGTGCCGTAGTGTTGGCTTCTATCCACATCAGGCAGTGAACCTTGCTCAGTAACACTGGGCATAATGTATTAAAAGAAACACAGAAGATGGAGATTGCTTAGAATACATTTTATTTATTAAACATTCAACAGCCAATAATATTAGTTAATCAATCAAGTTTTATCTATATCTTTACTATGTTGTTTTCACTTGGGTTTTCTTACCTCCACTGATGTTTTAGAGATACCTAGTCCCCAGAGCAGTTCCAGAAAAACTGAAGGTAGAATTCTGTCACTACCTGGGTACTTGTGACTGAATGGCATGGTTAAATTTTAGCAACTTATGGTTACCTTATAACATTTTAATCCCTGAAAATTGGAATTGGCTCTGGTCCTGTTGTCAAATGCACATTGCAATGCTATTGATTTTCCCATTACATTATTCTAAATCATCTCATCAATCTATAGTTATTACCGCCACTATGAAATCAACTGTGGAGGAATCCCTTCGAACCAGGTCATCCTAATTGGGATCATTTTGTCCCAGGAGGCAATGTCTAAAGACATTTTTGGTTGTCATTATTGATGGGAGGGATGTTACTGGCAGCTAGTGGATAGAGGCCAGGGGTAACTCTCTTCAACATCCTACAGTGAAAAATATGCCCTCACAGTGACCAAAAATAATCCAGCTCAAAAGTTCGATATTGCAGAGCTTGGGAAATAAGGCTGTAGGTGGAGGCATGGAACATTTGAGTTATCATTTCTGTCATTCTTGCTTCAAGAAGCTTATAATTCATGGAGGCATGATTTACAAACACACACATCCTTTGTGAAACAGCACACAAAAGGTATGATAACCCACGTCATCAGACCATGATAAAGTCAGTAAAGGAGATGGGATGCATTGATGGTTCGAATAAAAAGGGGGTCTTTGACAAATGAAGGAGCTGATTGCTTGAAGATTGCAAAGGTGTAAGTTAGGCAGAAAAAAAAAGAAAGAAGGTAGCCTTCATGTTGGGAGGAAGAGAAAAAGCGTTGAATAGAGAGGTCCAAGTCTGCCGCGTTTAGAATATTTGGTTTGTTTTATTCTGTCTTTTTGCAACTGTCTCATATCGGAGAATAACAGAAACATTAGTGGAACTTAAACACAAAGATTTGTTAACTTCCCATGAAGGCTGTGTTTTCTTTCAGGAGCTAGTTCCCATAAGTTGCTATTTCTTACCCTGTGGTTTCAGCCCCCAGCCATCATATTTCAGTTCCAGTTGGAGATGCTAATTTTAGTTTTTGTTTTTAACATAATTGTCTTTTTAAAATATATTTAGAATATATTACCTGTCATTGTACCCTTCTGGAGTGAAGAGAGGATTTTCCTTTGAATTCACTCAATCCTTGTGTTGGAAAATGACCTGATAAATTTATGTACTTATTTTTTTTTAACAGAAAGGAATTCTACTATAGTTATGTTACTGCACACTGCTTTTTCTCTCACGGCATCTGTAACCTTGGAGATTATTGTTCTGGCACATGGAAATATGTCATTTTAAAAACATGACTGCATATTATTTATTAGATTATATGGACCTATCAGAAATTGTGTAAACAGTATAAATAATAAAAATTGCTTTTTGCATTTACAAACAGTGCTGCAGTAAACATACTTGATGAATTTTTGTGAATGTGTCTGTTCTATTCAAATCTCATGCCAATTATCATATGTGAGAGTGCCCTTTAATTTAGATTGTTGTCTTTGGTTACAGCAAAGAACAAGTTCAAAATGCCAATCTGAAAGAACATTAAGAAAATCATGATCCACTTGTTTCTTTCCATTTATTCTCATTCAACAAATTAGTAAACAATCAGCAAATTGATCAATTAAGGGACAACTGTTATAGGCTTTTAATTAATTAGGCCCTGATTTCAGTTCCCCTACATTAAAGCCAGCATATATGGGGTTAAACCTAAAGAAAGACCAAACCCTTTTCCTGCTTCTTTAGTTACACTCATATGTAAATATCTGTTTGCTTAACCTTTGACTTCCTGAGTTTTTACAACCACATAGAAGTTCCAAATTGTTCAACGCCTCATGCTTGGTTCCCACTAAAGTTTTGGCTAATCACAAGTCCTTGAAGTTTATTACAGGGAAACTGATGTCCAGAGTATATCAAGAAACTGAAGCTTCCCAGAGCCCAACTCCTCGACTTCCTGGCACCGTAGATCTCCCATCAACCATGGAAGCCGACAACCAAGGACAGCCATCTGTGGATTCCTTTATCTCACCATCCCCTCTCCTTGCAAACAGCCTCACAAGGCCAAACACAGGCCAGTGGGAAAGTGCTGACCAGTAAGGTCACAGGCCACCCCCTCCCCTACAAGAGCAGCCACATTCCTTGCTAACTTTTCAAAACCCCTTACCTGCTTCTTAACAGGGAACCAGCTGTACCCTAAGGCATTAGCTAGCTGGCATTCCCTTCACCTGCCAAAGAAATTAAGAAAACTGTTTTTTCCCTTTTCACCCAAACCTCTGTTCTCATTATTTGAATTGGCACCGAGTTCAGAGACTGAACTTCGATAACACAATGAGAGATAATGAAAGCCCTGTGCTGCCTTATTCCCAGGATTTTATCAGTCCTTTTTGTCCTTTAGCTACTGTTTTGTCCCTGCTGCTGCATCAAGGCAAAGCTTTGGTCATAGATTAAGCAGTGTAAGGGGCTCACAGTGACCTTGTGCCATCTGTCAAATGGCCCAACACACTCCACAGAGACTCAAGGAGATTAATGCTGCAGTTTTCCAGTGTTTGGTGGCTGGCAGGGATAAGCCAGGTTAGCCTGTCATATCTTTGAGTGTGGTAGCCTATTGGACCTGTAAATGTATTTACAGGTTTAGGGTAACATGTTTACACACTAAGTGCTCCTTTTTTCTCCATCCAACGCATCACAGCAAATAATTCAGGGTGATACAATATATTACATCACTTTGAATTTATGTATCATATCATCTTGTATTTATAAATTACACTTACAATATCCTTAGGCTAAATTCCTAGCAATGGAATTTTTAAATGAAAGGATGAGGTACATATTTAGAGTTTGGTAGTGAGGGCCAAATTGTTCTCCTGAAACAGGTTGCATTCTCTGCAAGTTTTATTGAAACAAATTTGAAATTGCATGATATAAAAAATCATTCTGGTGGCATGCATTTTGAAACCATGTGAATCTCCCTACATTTTCTATTTCAGAGTAATCACAAGGATGATGGGAAGATGGTCATGTCAAAGGACTAGAAGGAACTCACCTCCTCCCAAGGACACAACAAAGGCACAGCTACCTGTGAAACAATTCCTGTTGATAGATCTGGAAATTCAATAAAAAGAACCCCCACAACAAGGGACAGCACTGAGCAGGATGAAGGGCAGGAAAATAAACCTCTGCTGAGGAGAAAATCACATCCTAGTCACAGTGCTTCATGGTTGGGAGCAATATGTAAAGGTATGAAGCTCTTCCCCAGAGAAGCAGGCGTGATCTGAGTGGGGGATCTATAGCCACAGTAGGCATCTCAGCCTTTAGATTCAGCACAACTGAGATGAGATCCCATAATAGCAGATCAGCTGGCTTTCAAAACCAGTGGGAGATACCCTCAGGAAAACTATCAAACTTCAGAGAAAGAGAAACCTGCTCTTAAAGAAGTCATGCAGAGAATTGACCCATTCTAAAAAAAATGCAAAAACACAAAAAGAAAAGTTCATAGTCCATTGGTAAAAGAGACTCACTAAGCTCTAAGTGCATCTCAGAGAGGCAGTAGGTGGCTTGGCTCAACCCTCCAGGGCCTGACACTGTCCACAACCGTTATTGGGATCTAGTCCAGTCATGCTGACCTGGACACTAGCAGCTGCCATTCTATTACTTCCTATTGCCTGTTAGTGCAGAGGTTCCCCTCCCCACCAAAAACACGAGATTTAGTCAAGTGCAGCCAGAGCACATAACCCCCAAAGAGACTGGCCCTGCCTACCTGCAAGCCTGTGGTGAACTTGTGGCCCTGCATGGGTGTGGTGTGTGGGACCTCAGCAGTGGAACAAGTGGGTCTGCCTTGGTGCAAGTGTCAGGGGGTGGGCCTGTGTTGGAAGAGTGTGTCAACAGGGCAGTGGAGTGTGTCAGCTGCAGAAGACTCACGCCACTGGCCATCTCAAACAGCCATACAGGGGATCTGCCCCATCATCCAATGTCTGAAATGATTGTGTGCTGTTGTCCCTGGGGGAAGCACACGCCATCTGTGCTCCTGAGAGAGCTGACGATGGTGATGTGCTGCAAGGAGCAGCAATGGAAGCCTACAGAAACTGTGAGACCCTGAGGATAGCAACCAGCCACACTGGGGGCCTGATTCACTTAGCATTAGTTTTAAGGTATTACACCTTGAAGCCAGCTGTGCTGGGGCTTGTCCCACTCAATAAAGTGACCATTTAAGTCACACATGGCTGAGCTTTACAACGAGCCAGCCTGGGGGTCAGCATAGACTAACCATGCACCTGCAGCAAGAGCAAACCTGTCACAACAGAAGGGAACACACAGCCCACACAGGGGACATCCCTGGAGAATTTGGAAGAGGTGATAAGAAGGAAGGACATTTCGGGTCCCTTAAGGCATCTCTTTCATAAGGTCACATTTCAAACATCAGGAGATGTAGCTGACCCACTTAATACATAGATATAAGCACAGAGAAGTCGGCAAAATGAGGAGACAAAGGAATATGCTTCAAATAAGGGAAGAGGAGAAATCCTCAGAAAAACAACTAAATGAAACACAGATACACAACCTACCTGATAAAGAATACAAACTAATAGGATACTCATTGATCTCGGGAGAAGAATACATGCGAACAGTGAGACCTTCAACAAAGAATTGGAAAACAAAGAAAAGAACCAATCAGAACTGAAGAATACAATAGTGGAAATGAAAAATTAACTAGAGGAAATCAACAGCAAAGTAGATGACACAAAGAACAGATCAGTGATCTGGATGACAGAGTACAGGAAATCACCCAAGCTGAACAGAAAAAAGAAAAAAATTAAATTAATGAGGACAGTCTAAGGGACCTCTGGGACAACATGAAGTGTACTAACATCTTTATTATAGGTGTCCCAGAAAGAGAAGAGACAAATAGGCAGAAAGATATTTGAGGAAATAATAGCTGAAAACTTCCCTAAACTGAGGAGGGAAACGGGCATTCAGGTAAAGAAAGCACAGACAGCAACAAATAAGATGAATCTAAAGATGCCCACACCAAGACATATTATAAGTCAAATATCAAGAATTAAAGATAAAGAGAGAATCTTAAAAGCTGCAAGAGAAAGACAAGTTACATTCAAAGGAAACCCCATAAGGCTATCAGCTGACTTCTCAGCAGAAACTTTGCGGGACAGAAGGGCGTGACATGATATATTCAAAGTGCTGAGAGGAAAAGAAAAAAAAAACAGCCAAGAATACTCTAACTGGCAATGTTATCATTCAGAATGGATGTTTTCCAAACAAGCAAAAACTATAGGAGTTTATCGCCACTGAGCTGACCTTACAAGAATTGTTAAAGGGATTTATTTAAGTGGGAAAAGAAAAGAACACAAATAGGAATAAGAAAATTATCTAAGAAAAAAAATCACTGCTAAAGGCAAATATACAGAAAGGCAGTGGATTGACAACCTATAAGGTAGTATTGAAGGTCAAAAGAAAAAATACCAAAAGTATCTATCTCCATGATAAGAGGTTAAGTGATATACAGACAAAAAAGAGATTTTTAAAGATGATTTCAAAAATATAAAATGTGGGGGCAGGGGAGTAAAAGGGTAACACTCTTAGTAATAGTTCAAACTTAGATAATCAACTTAATATAGATTACTATTTACATAGGTTATTATATATGAACCTCATGGTAATCACAAATAAGAAACCTACAATACACACACAAAAAGTGAAGAGAAAGAAACCCAAACAAATACCAAAAACATCAAATCAGAAGCGAAGAGAGCAAGAGAAGAAAAGAACAAAGAAGAACCACTAAAACATCCAGAATAAAAGGAACAAAATGGCAATAAATGCATACTTATCAATAGCTACTTTAAATGTCAATGGACTAAATGTTCTAATCAAAAGGCACAGGGTGGCTGAATGGGTAAGAAAGCAGGACCCATATATATACTGCACACAAGAGACATAATTAAGACCTAACAAAACTCACAAACTGGAAGTGAAGGGATGGAAAAAGATACTCCATGCAAATGGAAATGAAAAGAAAGCTGGAGCACCTTTGCTTCTATCAGACAAAATAAACTTTAAAATTAATCTGAAACAATAGACAAAGAACGATACTACATAATGATCAAGGGAACAATCCAACAAGAGGACACAACACTTGTAACATCTATGCACTCAACATAGGAGCACCTAAATATATAATGTAATTATTAACAGACATGAAAGGAGAAACTCACAGTGGCACAGTAATAGTAGGAAACTTTAACACTCTACTCACATCATTGGAAAGATCATCTTAGCAGAAGATCAATAAAGAAACATTGGCCTTAAATGATACATTAGACCAGATGTACTTAGTATATGAACACAGAACATTCCATCCCCAAACTGCAGAATACACATTCTTTTTGAATGTACATGGAGTGCTCTCCAAAATAGATCATATATTAGGCCACAAAGCAAGTCTCAACAAATTTAAGGAGATTAATATAATACAAACCATCTCTTCTGAGCACATAGGTATAAATTAGAAATCAACTACAAGAAGAAAACTGGAAAAGTCAGAAATTTGCAGAGATTAAACAAAATGCTACCAAACAACTACTGAGTCAAGGAAGAAATAAGAAAATCTGTACATAAAAGAAAATGAAAGTGTGACATGCCAAATTTTATAGGATACAGTAAAAGTGGTACCAAGAGGGAAGTTTATAGCAATATAGGCTTATCTCAACAAATAAGAAAAATCTCAACTAAAGAAGCTAATGGTGCACCTAAAAGAACTAGAAAAAGAAGAACAAATAAAGCCCAAAATCAGTAGAAGAAAGGAAATAATAAAAATCAGACCAGAAATAAATGAAAGACTAGAAAAAAAGGGATACATCAATGAAAGTAAGAGCTAGTTCTATGAAAGATAAAAAAAATTGACAAACTTTAGCTAGACTCACCAAGAAAAAGGAGAGAATGCTCAAATAATAAAATCAGAAATGAAAGAGGAGAATTTATAACAGAAACTTCAGAAATAGAAAAAATTATAAGAGAATACTATTAAAAGCTATACACCAACAAATTGGATATCTAGAAGAAATGGATAAGTTCTTAGAATCGTACAAACTTCCAAAACTGAATCAAGAAGAAATAGAGAATTTGAAGAGGCCAAGCACCAGTAAGGAAATCAAAACAGTAATCAAGAACCTCCCAAAAAATAAAACTCCAGGACCCTATGGCTTCCCTGGTGAATTCCACCAAACATTCAAAGAAGGCTTAAAACCTATCCTTCTCAAGGTCTTCCAAAATTTGAAGAGGAGGGGAAGCTTCCCAACTCATTCCACAAGGCCAACATTACCCAGCTACCAAAACCAGACAAGGGCAACAAGGAAAGAAAATTCCAGGCTAATATTACTGATGAACATCAATGCAAAAATCCTCCACAAAATACTAGCAAATCAAATGCAACAATACAGGAAAAATCACACACCATGATCAAATGCGATATATTTCAGTGATGCAGCAATGGTTCAACATCTTCAGATCAATGAAGGTGATAACCCACATTAACAAAATGAAGAATAAAAATCACACGATCATCTCAATAGATGCAGAGAAACCATTTGACAAGATACAGCATCCATTTACAATAAAAACTCAATAAAGTGATCATAGAAGGAAAGCACCTCAACATAATAAAGGCCATATATGACAAACCCACAGCTAATTTCATACTCAACAGAGAAAACCTGAAAGCTACTGCTTAAAAACAGGAACAAGACAAGGATGCCCACTTTCACCACTATTACTTAACATAGTATTGGAAGTCCTAGTCAGAACAATCAGGCAAAAAAAGAAAAAATCAGATGCAAATTGGAAAGGAAGAAATAAAACTGTGATTATTTGCAGATGGCACTATTTTATATCTAGAAAATCCTAAAGAATCCACCAAAAAAACTATTAGAAATAATAAATGAGTAGAATAAAGTTGCAGGATGCAAAATCAATGTCAGCTGCATTTCTATACACTTACAACAAAGTATCAGAAGGAGAAATGAAGAATACAATCCCATTTACAATTGCACCAAAAAGAAGTAAATACCTAGGAAGAAACTTAACCAAAGAGGTGAAATAATTGTACACCGAAAACTATGAAACTTTGTTGAAAGAAAATGAAGACACAAATAAATGGAAAGACATTCCATGCTCATGAATTGGAAGAATTAACATAGTTAAAATGTCTATACTTCCTAAAGAAATCTATCGATTCACTGCAATCCATGTCAAAGTTCCAATGACATTTTTCATTGAAATAGAGCAAAGAATCCTAAAATTTATATGGGACAACAAAGAACCCAAATAGCCAAAGCAATCCTGAGAAAAAAGAACAAAGCTGGAGATATTATGCTCCCTGATTTCAAAATATACTACAAAGCTATAGTAATCAAAACAGTATGGTACTGGCACCAAAACAGACAGACAGATCAATGGAACACAGTCAAGAGCCCAGAAATAAACCCACATTCTATGGACAGGTAATTTTCGACAAGGGAGCCAAGAACATACAATGGAGGAAAGAAAGCCTCTTCCATGAATTTTCCTGGGAAAATTAGACAGCCACATGCAAAAGAATAAAAGTAGACCATTATCTTACACCATACACAAAAAATTAACTCAAAATGGATTACAGACTTGAATGTAAGACCTGAAATCATAAAACTCCTAGAAGAAAACATAGGCAGTACACTCCTTGACATTAAGTCTTAGCAGCGTATTTTCAAACGCCATGTCTGACCAGACAAGGGAAACAAAAGAAAAAAGTAAACAAATGGGACTACATCAAACTAAAAAGCTCCTGCGCAGCAAAGGAAACCATTAACAAGAATAAAAGACAACCTAATAATTGGGAGAAGATATTTGCAAACCATATATCTGATAATGGGTTAACATTTAAAATGTGTACAGAACTTGTGTATCTCAACAACAAAAAACCAAACAATTCAATTAAGAAATGGGCAAAGGATCTGAATGGACATCTTTCCAAAGAATATATACAGGTGGCCAACAGACAGATGAACCGATGTTCAACATCACTAATTAGGGAAATGCAAATCAAAACTACAATGAGATATCACCTCACGCCAATCAGAATGACTATAATTAACAAGACAAAAAATAACAAGCACTAGAGAGAATGTGTAGAAAACAGAACTCTCATATGCTGCTGGTGGGAATGTAAATTGGTGCAGCCACTATGGAAAATCGTATGGAGATTCCACAAAAAAATAAGAATAGGGCTACCATATGATCCAGCTATTCCACTGCTGGGTATTTATCCACAGAACATGCGAAAAACTAATGCATAAAGACATATGCGCTCCTACCTTCATCACAACATTATTCACAATAATAAAGACTTGGAAACAACCTAAGTGCCCATCAAGGGATCAATCACCAAAGATGTTGTGGTATATGTAGGCAATGGAATACTACTCAGCTATAAAAAAGATGCAATCTTGCCACTGGTGACAACATGGATGGACCTTAAGGGTATTCTGCTAAGTGAAATAAGTCAGACAGAGAAAGCCAAATACCATATGATCTCACTCATAAATAGAAGATAAAAACATCAACAACAAGAAACGACATATAGATACAGAGATTGGGTTGGTGGTTACCACATTGGAATGGGGGAGAGATGAGGGCAAAAGGGGTAACTGGGCACATGTGTTTGGTGATGGACGGTAATTAGTCTTTGGATGTTGAACTTGATGTAGTCTACACAGAAATCAAAATATAATGATGTACACCTGAAATTTATATAATGTTATAAACCAATGTTACCTCAATTTAAAACAATGAAAAAAGCATTATTTATTACTTAATTTATTTTCTAAAGTATCATTTGTCTTGATTTTGTTCAGGGTGATTTTTTTACCTTGCAGATTTTTTTTTTCATACTTACGTGAAGTCAATTGTTTTAATCATTTCTTTTCTGTCATCTGAGCTTCGCATCATACTGTGAAGGGGGCTACCTTTGATACGATGGGAGGTGAGAAGGAGCATTCTGAGTAGAGGGACTAGCAGGTGCAAAGGTCTTGAGGTAAGAAGGAGGCTAGGAATGTATATTAGTCAGGGTTCTCCAGAGAAACAGAACCTATAGGACATATATGTAGAGAGAAAGAGAGATTTATTTTAAGGAATTGGCTCACACAATTGAGGAGCCTGACAAGCCCAAAATCTGCAGGGTGGTCCCACAGGCTGGAGACTCAGGAAGAGTTACAGTTCGAGTCTGAAGGCAGCCTGCTGGCAGAATTCCTCCTTCCTTGAGAGAGGTCAGTCTGTGGTCTCTTAAGGCCTTTGATTGATTAGATGAGGCCCACCCATGATGTGGGGTGTTATCTGTTTTCCTCAAAGCTTACAGAGTTAAACATTAGTCTTATCTAAAAGATACCTTCACAGTAACATCTAGACTAGTGTTTGAGAAGCATCTGGGTGCCACAGCCCCATAGTTGACACACAAAATGAATCATCACAAGTCCACCTGTTGTCACCTTGGCATACATATATGTTAAAACATACTTAATTTGCAAATAAAGGCAATAACAAGATAATATTTCCACCTAACGTGATACAGCTATCCTACATGCAACTGAGAATGCACTAACCTTTTTCCTGGAAGAGGAGATAAAGTCCTTGAGTGATGTTTACAGTTCTTCACATTTTATAAGTTAAATTCTAAGACCTATTGTCAATACCTCTTATGTAGCAAGATATGAGTATAAGACAGGAAAGAAAACTAAGATATTTGCTTACTCTATATACATACATGCATATATGTATGTATACGTATGTACTATGTATGCATGCACACAAATGTATTCATAATGAAACAAGGAAGAAATACTCGTGGTAATCACAGTCCTCACTTCTGTAACTGGTCACGTGGTCATAGCTGGTAATTACAACTACCTTCCAAACCACACTTGGCACCAAAATCTCTCTCCGTGTGCTAGGGCTGCCACAACAAAATACCACAGACTGAGTGGCTTAAACACCCGACAAGTATTTTCTCACAATTCTAGAGGCTAGTTGTCCATGATCAAGGTGTTGGCAGGGTTGGTTTCTTCCGAGGCCTCTCTTCTTGGCTTGCAGACGGCTGTCTTCTCATTGTGTCCTCACACAGTCTTCCCTCTGTCTGTGTTGTCTCTGCCATAACGTGCCCCTTTTATAAGGAAATCAGTCATACTGGATTAAGGCCCACCCTAATGACTTCATCTTAACTTAATCACATCTGTCAAGACTCGATTTCCAGATACAGTCACATTCTGAGGTCCTGGGGGTTAGGACTCCAACACAAGAATTTTGGAGGGACCCAATGTAGCCTGTAAAACACATGTGAGGACCAGAAAGGTGAGTGGTACGGCTGGGGTGAAGAGGGTGGGCAGGAAAGCCAAGGAGAAGCCTGGAGAGATTGGCAGAGGATTCAGGGCTGTGGTGAGAATTTGGGTTTTCTTTTACACACAAGGGAAAGCCACTAGCGTGTTCTAAACTATGTTTTGCAAAAATCCTCTGCAAGAGTCTTCTGGAGGGTAAGATGGGGTGACTGGGACATCAAGGAAGAGCTTCCACAATCTTCCAGGTGAGCAATGAAGGGGCCTGGGCTGGGGTAGGAAGGATGGAGAGAGGTGGATGGGTTTTTGGAGGCATTAGAAGGAAAGGACTTGTGGGTCAGTGTGTGAAACGGATAGCAGCCACTTGGAAGTCGATGGAAGAAATGTTTCTAGAAAAGGGACTGACCAACCCACATTCTCCATCAGAGCTTTCAAGGAGGGTCTGGTAGGCAGAGACCCAATTGCTACTCACTGCGATTTCCTTAGACTTCAGCACAGTGTCAGGCACATAGTGGTTGGTCAATGAATGTTTGTGGAATGAATGCATGAATGACTTTAAACCAGAAGTGGAAGAAATTGGGCGCGGTGGGCTTACGAGATAGTAGACTTTGGGGGTGTGTTCGGAAATGACTGGGGGTATCAGGGTCTCTGCTGCTCTCAGTGCTCCATGTCGGGGGTGGCTGGCAGAGAGTGTAGACAGAAGTTTACCTATGACTCCTGGGAGGAGGTGAGATTTGTAATAACAGACTGGAGGTAGTGAACTCCCCATCCCTGAGAGTGTGCAAATGGGAGGGGTGCATTTTTGGAGGGTTGTAGAGGAAATTTCTGTCCCAGGGAAGGTTTGGAGATGGGGAAGGCTTAGTCTGGTCTAAGGTGAAAGCCCTTTGGGTTTCCCAGCAACCCAAGG
The DNA here is from genome assembly GCF_037783145.1 of Equus przewalskii. NCBI lineage: Eukaryota > Metazoa > Chordata > Mammalia > Perissodactyla > Equidae > Equus > Equus przewalskii. The sequence continues at coordinate 52,846,143 of NC_091836.1, read as the reverse complement.
TTGGTAGAGGTTTCTGCATCCTCCTCACTTCCTGTGGCATCTGAGACTCACCCTATCCCACATCCCTTCTCTGTGTATGTGTGACTGGCAGTGCCCTGACACTGCAGTGTAGGGTGGGCCTCACTTGAGGTCTGGGACACAATCATTAAGGTTTAAATTCCAGGCAGCCATCAGCACCTCGGTCTTGGAGTTGCTGCCCCCTAGTGGGAAAAATAAGGAGTTCCCCTTCACCACTTGGTAATCTCTTGAGGGGGTCTTGCTGATTGTACAAGTTGGGTAAGTGAGGGTGGTGAAGCAAAGGGGATCCAACCTGCATGTTTGTGATCTGGGGATCTTGGCCTGTCTGAAGGGCTGTCCCATCAGCTGAGGACCACTGGCTGGTCCAGGATGAGGCGGGAGCCACTGCCCAGTCCCCAGGACACAGTGGGACAGGGTGGGTGGGGGTAGCCAAGGCCTTCACTCACCCTCATTGTGTGATGGCAGATGAAGGGATGGGTGCGGTGGGCTCAATGCTCTGCAAATAAGTGAGCTTCCACTTTGGAAAATTCCTGCATAAGAATGATGCTGACAGGTGACTCAGAGACACACAGAAAGACTCAGGGAGAGGTAGAGATGGAGAGAGCCTGTGAGAGATACTTAATAAACATTGACTGATTGAAGGAATGAATGATTCCTGGACCGAAAGAGAAGAGGACCCAGCGTTCACACGGATAAGCTCTGGCAGCTTGTGCTTATTTTGTTGATAAGCTGGGAGGACATGGCCTGGGAGGATGGCTGGGGGTCTTGATGTTCATTGGGCTGGATGACAGCATGAATGCAGAGGTCCTGCCTCCATCAAGGACCCAGGGTAGGTGAGGATAACGACAGCAGGAGGAGAGGGGACCAAGGGTGCCCTGTGGGGAGGAGAACAAAGTTCCCTGTGCTGAGAGGCTGGGCTCCCATTCCAGGCCCCTGCAGGGACAGGGTCGGGCAGGAGACACCTCATAGGGCATCCTCAGGGCAGGTCCGAGGGTGAGCCCCGGGGTAGTGTTGCAGGAATAGGCGGAGAGAGGTCTGGGGAGATGCAATGAACTACTAGCATAATAGAGGGATATTTGATGGACAGCCCAAGAAGTTGGCCTCTGGGGACCTTTGTGGTGGGTCACAGGAGAGACCCAGTGTTCAGGTGAAGCCCTCACCTAGGATGTCTTCCCCAGGGTCACCATGTGCTGGGCAGCCCTTGGGAACGTCACTGCTCATTGGTGTCTCAACTAATGGGATGGGGCCTGGGGGTGAGTTCCTGGGAGTCTGAAAACTAAAGTAGAGCATCCTGGGGGTTCATCATGGGGAGACCCCCGGAGAGCATCTTTGGGGAAGAGAGTTGGGGGATCAGAACATAGAGGAGGGACCTAGGGAATCAATGGGGTCATCATAGGATCATCCTTGGGCCCAGAGCCTTCCTAGGAGGACTCCAGGACCTGAGGAATGGAGTCAGGAGGCACACTGTGAGAGAGACCATGCAGGAGTATTTCTGGGGGGATGCAGAACAAGGGGGTGAGCTGAGAGTAGTGGGGGCCATCATGGGGTTTGGGGTTTCAGAACCTATTGTTTTTTGGGGGTACAGATGTGGGATGGGTTGTGGGAGCCCCTGGATGGAAGGAAGGAGTCTGGGGGAGAAATTATGTGGGGACAATAGAGTTTGGGGGAGGGGAGGAACTTGGGGCATGGGCTTTGGACACTACGGGGTCCTTTAGCAGGCCACCGTTGGGCAGACACTTGAGGGTCAGAACTTGGATCTTTGTGGTGGATGTTGGAGTTTGGCACTTGTGGGGAGGATTCTGGAGTGCTTAGCACATCAGGGTTCAGGAGAACTTTGGATAATCAGATGAGGGAAAATCAATGAAGGGGTGGATTTTGGGGGCTCAGAACCAGGGATGTCTTGGTAAGTAGATCTTGGGGTGTGTTTGGGGGGAGTAGATGTTTGGGGCAGATTATAAGAGTGAACTTAGGTGTTGGAACACTCATGGAAAGATTCTCAGGGGTAGGGGTTGGTTGGAGTGCCCAGTGCAGTTTCTTTGGAGAGGGATGAGTTATGGGGGTTGGTTGAGGGTCCTTGAGGGATATAGCAAGGGGGTGAATTGGGGTGTTTAGAGCCCAGGGGATGGGGGGGGCTGTATCAAGAGCAATAGATCATGGAAGTAGGCTGAGAGGTCAGAATCTGGGGATGTCTTGGGGGTGGGCATGGGTGAAGCCCCATTATGAGAGTGCCCTGGGGGACATATATCATGGGAGATGGTTTGACAGGGTGAGGACGTGGTGGTGTGTTGGGCCTTGATGATGGAGGAGGTGGGTTTAGAGAATCAGAACTGGGGTGTCTCTGGGGACGGATCACAGGAGGTGAGTTAGGGCAGAACCAGGGATGCCCTGGGAGGCAGATCTCCTTGGGGTGGGTCTGTGGGGTCAGAATAAGGTGAGTCTGGGTGGGTCCAGGAGTGGACCATTCCAGCGCTGAGGGAAGGCAGGACAGAACCGGCTGGGTACCGCAAGCTTTACTGCCCACAACACTGCCCCAACCGCTGCTCGGCATCAGTAGCATTTGCGGTACACGATGTGGGGCCCCTGCTCCTCGTACTCCTCCCGCAGGACCCAGCAGGACTGGAAGGCACGCAATGAGGCCAGGATGGAGCCCCCGATCCACACCGAGAAGTTCCTGCTGGGCTGGGCCTTCACCACCACGTGGGCCTCATGGGGCAGACTGTGCAACAGCTCAGCGCGGAAGCGGCCCTCGAACCCCTGGAAGAGTGAGGAGCCCCCGCAGAGCAGCACGTTCTGGGCCACATCCGCCTGCACCTCCAGGGGCACCTTGAGAAGACTCTGTGTGGCCATGGTAGGGACCCCAACAGGCGACAGCCCTGGGATCGCGGGGGGGCTGAACAGCAGCTCCGGGCACTGGAACAGCTCTTTGCCCAGCGTTACCGTCCGCCCATCGGGCAGCTTCAGGGTCTGCTGGTATTCCTGCTCCGGCCGGGCCTGCTCCTTGAGCAAGTCGGCAGCCACGTAGCAGTAGCGATGCTTAATGTTCTCCACCGTGTCCAGGTCCTGCTGCCCGAGCGGCAAGCCGGAGCCCAGCAGCATCTCCGCCAGGAAGGCGGTCAGGTGGGTGCCTGCCAGGTCCAGGCGCTGTGCGGCGTGGGGCAGGTTGTAGCCCTGGAAGACGGGTACAGTGTAGGTGACCCCGTGGCCCGTGTCCACCACCAGCCCACTGACCTGCCCGTGTGCGTAGACGGACAGCACCGACTGGGAAGCCACATACATGGCGGGGGAGCGCAGAGACTCGAAGACCACCTCCACCAGCTTCTCACGGTTGGTGCTGGGGCTGAAGGGCGGGTCGGAGAACAGCAGCGGGTGGTCCTGGGTGGCCACGCGGAGGTCGTGCTCAAGCACGTGGCGCCAGATGAGCTCAGCCGCGTTCCAGTCCACCAAGATGCCGTTCCGAACGGGCTGCACCAGCGTCAGCTCCGGGCGCATGCGGGCGGCCTCGCCGATGAAGGTCTCCAGCACTTGCTGCCCGGTGGTGGCCAGCTTCTGGGGCTGGCAGCCCACGATGGTGGCCACAGTGTAGATGGGCCGAGTCTGCCCTGCGAAACCCATCTTACAGGTGCCTGTGCCCATGTCAATGACCACTGCTCCAGTCTTTGGTGGCAACTTGTCTCCCACCATGTTGGGGGGGTCCTGCTGCAGGTTCTTGCATCCTGGGATTGAACCAGGGTTTAGGCCAGGCCTGGGGGCCTCTGGAGAAGACTGGGGCTCCAAGGGGTTGGAGTGATTTGCATCCATGGCTGCAAGTGGCTGGGTGGGTGGCTTGGCAAGGCTGACTACTTTCCTCTGGGGTGCAGCGTTGTGGGGAGAAAAGGTGAGACTGGGCCAGTGGCCGGCACAGGCAGAGAGGGAGAGGGAGCCGGCCAGTGACCTATGACATCACTTTTCCCCCTGCCCCCTTTAGAAGACATCACAATGCAGGGGTAGAGGTGGGGCCCCTCCTGTCCACAAAGCCCCCAGGATACTCATCTATTCTTGATTTTCCCCAAAGCGCCTAATTTTGAGAAGGAGGAGGACGGAGTGTTCCTGAGCAGAGACCTCTGACCCAGCTGCCTGGTCCAGAGCCCAGTAAGACCCAGGAACCCTTGTCTTGAAGTTATTTACAGTGTTGTATGGGAGAGCTGGCCACAGGCCTCCTTAGAATGTTAAAATATTAATCCTTAGACTATTCATCAGAAGGTCATCAGTTAGTGCAGCTTTAGAAATGTACTAAATAACAGCATCTTATCCATCATTTTCAAACTTGGTTTTCGATTCTACTTTTTAATTCTAGAAAGGCTGAAATATACATGAGGAAGTGAAGTCACCCATAATCTCACCTCTTAAAACTTACATAAAGCAAAGAAGAAAGGACTCTGCCTCTGACCTTCTGATGCCCCCACTCAGAGGAGCCCTGACTGACACTTTGGTGCACAGCCTTTGTGTTTTCAAATGCTTTTGCCTAAAGAACAAGAATAAGCATTTTGGCTGCAAGGGTTTCTGCCTCATGTTTATGAAAAGAGGCATAGTGATGATGTAATCAGAATTTTTTTCTTTATCCTTTAGAGGGTTTGTTGAAATAGCACTTTTTAAAAAAAATTAAAGGGAAGTTTAATTATGGCCAAATAAACATAACATAAAATTTACTATCTTGGCCATTTTTAAATGTACAGTCCAGTGGCCTTGGTACGTTCACGTTGCTGTGCACCCAATCTCTGAAAAGTTTCGTCTCGCAAAACTGAAAGTCCAGACCTATTAAACAAGGACTTCTCCCAGCCCTGGCACTCAGCACCCTACTTTCTGTCTCTATGAATTTGACTCCTCTGGGGGCCTCACGTAAGTGGAATCACACAGTATTTGTCTTTTAGTGACTGGCTTATTTCACTGAGCATGATGTCCTCCAGGTTCATCCATGTTGTAGTGTGCGTCAGAATTTCCTTCCTTTTTAAGGCTGATTAATATTCCACTATAAGTTTATACCACATTTTGTCTATCCATTCATCCATCAATAGAAACTAGTGTTGTTTCCACCTCCTGGCTATTGTGAATAATGCTGCTGCAAACATGGGTGTAAAAATCTCTCTTTGGGACCCTGCTCTCAGTTCTCTCGGCTATATAACCAGAGGCGGGATTGCTGGATCATATGGTAGTTCTATTTCTACTTTTGGGGGGACCATCATAGTGCTTTCCATAGTGGCAACATCATTTTACATTCCCACTAGTCATGTAGAGGGTTTCACTTACTCCACATCTTCATCAACCCTTGTTATTTTCTGGTTTTTGAAAAAGTTATAGCTGCCCTATGAGCGTGAGGTTGTGATAGAGCTTTGAGCCTCAGCATGTTAAAAAGACACGTTTAGCTCAGCTGGGCTATTCCATCAAGGACTGAAGAGACTGTGTTCAGGGCCCGGTATCTGGTGCCGATAGTGATACAGCTGTGTGTGGATGGGGAGGTTCTCCCATCGCTCCAACTTATTGAACACATCTGCAGGGTGGACCCTTGACCCTATGAAGGAATAATTTGATGAATTTAGATTAAGATAATAATAAGTTCTCTTTTTCCCTTTAAAGAATCCTCATTCCAAGCGAAAGGGGTGCTAGATGACAGCTTGGAATGGGTCATTTTTATGACTTAGAAATGGGACTGTGTCCATTTTTTCCAATGGGGAAATAGAGGCTCAGAGAGGTGAAGTGCCTTATCCAAAGTCACACAGCTGGAATGGGGCAGGAGCAGGATTTGAACCCAGATCTCTGAGTACTTCAGTTATTGACTTTGTTTGGGAAACTGTGAGGTCTAAGATCCATCCCAAACAGTGGAAGTGGAGGCTGGGACTCTCTGAGCCTCACTTCCCTCTTGGGTATAAAGGGGATATTGTGTCTCGCACATGAGAGATGCTAGATTCTGGGATACCACAGAGAACAGTGCAGAGACCATCATGATCAGAGGCAGAAATGCAAGGATGTCGTTAAGACCACAGAACTGGAGCCAGGTGCTGTGGCTTAAACCCCAGGTCCTCCACTTAATAGCCAAGACAAATTACCAGTTCCTCTGTGACTCAGTTTCCCTGTTAGCAAATTGTAAGTAGTCATAGTACTGACTTCAAATGGTAGCTATGAGGATGGATGAGTTATTTGTGAAGCTTTTAAGTCTGTATATGGCACATAGTAAGTGCTGTGTGGGGGTTTGTTGCATAAATTACAGGTTGTGCCGTCTGTGGGGGTATGTGTGTGTGCAAATGATAACTGGAAACATCCAAGCAACAGCTTTGAAATGGAATTAGGGATTTAAATAGGCATTTCTATTGAAAGGGCAATTCTTTTTTTTTTTTTTCAAGATTTTTTTAATTTTTTCCCCCCAAAGCCCCCCCGGTACATAGTTGTATATTCTTCGTTGTGGGTCCTTCTAGTTGTGGTATGTGGGACGCCGCCTCAGCATGGCTTGATGAGCAGTGTCATGTCCACGCCCAGGATTCGAACCAACGAAACACTGGGCCGCCTGCAGTGGAGCGCGCGAACTTAACCACTCGGCCACGGGGCCAGCCCCCTGAAAGGGCAATTCTTATGCACACATCAACCAGACTTCAGAGATGTGCAGTGAACTCATCCAAAGCCCACGTGGGCCAGCATCTCTTTCCACCGGCATCTGAGGTAGCTCAGAGATGAGATGTACAGGCTCCCGCCAGCAGGGGGCACCCAGGACCACCAGCTTCTTTTCCTTTCCTTCAGCGAAATCCTTTGTTCTCTTGGTCAGGAGTCCTCAACCTTTGTTGCAAATTAGAATCACCAGGGGAACTTAAAAAAATCCCCCATGTCCTGGCTGCACCCCAGACCAATTGAATCAGCCTCCCTGCGGATGGAGACTAAGCATCGATGACTTTTAAAAGCTCGAAGGCGAACTTAACATGCAGCAAGTGGAGATGTACTGAACTGGGTCTTCAAAATACTTAAATTCTTTATCACCTCTGATCATCAGAAAGATGCAGAGTGAGTCTGGGGTTGTGAGGCACTTGTCTCCGACCAGCAGGTTCTCGTGCTTAAAGCGTATGAGAATCTGCAGGAGAACTTGTTAAAACACAGAGTCCTCGTCCCACCCAGATCTTCTGATTCAGCAGGTCCAGGTGGGGCCTGAGAATCTGTATTTCCAACAAGCTTTTAGGTGAGGCTGATACTGATGCGTCTCCACTTTGAGAAGCTTTCTGGCCTTGCAGATCTCTGGGAGATGAAAGGAAAACTCACAAGAAAGCTGGAACTACAGGGTTGAACCATTTTATTTCTAAATTACTATTTTTTACTTTCAAAAGATTTCAGGCTTACAAAAATTATACACACACAAACACACACACAGCATCAAAAGTTCAGTATAAATTACAATAGCCAAGATATGAAAGCAACCTAAGTGTCTGTCAATGGATGAATGGATAAAGAAGATGTGATATACACAGACACACAGACACACACACAGACACACACACAGACACACACAGATGCACACACAGGGAATGGAATATTACTCAGCCATGAAAAAGGAGATCCTGCCATTTGCAAGAACATGGATGAACCTTGAGGGCATTATGCCAGGTGAAATAAGTCAGACAAGGACAAGTACTGTATGGTATCACTTATATGTTGAATCTAAAAAAGGCAAACTTGTAGACACAGGGAGTAGAATGGTGGTTTCTAGGGGCGGGGGATGGGAGAAATGGGAAGATGTTGGTCAAAGGGTCAACAAACTTCTAGTTAGAAGATGAGTAAGTTCTGGGGATCTCAGGCACAGTGTGGTGATTATAGTTAATACTGTATTGTGTAATTGAAAGTTGCTAAGAGAGTAAATCTTAAATGTTCTCGCCACAAAAAAGAAATGTGTGACGTGAAGGAGGTGTTAGCTGACACCACGGTGGTAATCATTTTGCAACATAAAAGGGTATCGAATGAACATGTTGTACACCTTAAATTTACATAATACATTATGTCAATTATATCTCAATAAAGCTGGAAAAATACAAAATAAAAAGACATGATTAATACAGCATTTCTATTTGTTCTCCAGTGTTTAAGGCAAGAATCCTCAAGTAACCATGGTCGATTTTCTCGTTTTTTCTCTTTTTTGTGATCAAGATTGGCCCTGAGCTAACATCCGTGCCAGTCTTCCTGTATTTTTTATGTGGGAAGCCACAACAGTGAGGTTTGAAGAGTGGTGCTACGTCCGCACCCAGGATCTGAACCTGTGAAACCAGGGCCGCCTAAGTTTACTGCGTGAACTTAACCAATATGCCACCGGGCCAGCCCCTCAATTTTCTTAGTTTACTGCAGTAGTTGTGTTCTATAAAGTCACCATGAGCACCAACTATTGCTTCTAGGGGAAACACTGGCTTAGGTTCCTGCAAGCCTCTAGTTACAACATTTTTGTGAACCGATCAATAAGTAACTTTGTGCTATGGATGTTTCTGTTTAAGAACCTCATTTAATATATATTACTGATCCATTAACAGTGAACTCAGAGCCTCCAGTGCTACAACTCATGCCTAAAGGAAACATCTTACACACACATTTTCTCCTTAAGTCACATCACAGCCTCCTTGAGCTTAAGAGCATTAGAAAGCACTTCAGCACTTTGCCTGGGAGCCAAGTTAAACAGGGAAATAACGGACAGCACAAAAAAATGTGTGGATGTTAGTGCAGGTGCCAATCTTTAAAAAAAAAAAAACAAAAAGAATGGATGGAGCTGCTCATTTCAGCAGAGCTAGAATGAGGTACCGTGCCCAAGAAAAACTCGGATGTCCCCGTGTAAAAACACCCCAAATGCAGCATCACGATCCTCTCTGGGAAGGGATCCACAGAGGAGTTCCCACGTGTCCATCATGTATTTGTGGCTTATGTTGTATGGTGGATACACACAGGCACTTGAGATTCTGTGTGTGTGTGTGTGTGTGTGTGTACAATCAATCCTCACTTACAGAGTCCATATTTGAGAATTCACCTGCTTGAAAAAATTTATTTGCAATCTCAACATCAATACTGGTGGGACTTTCTAGGTCATTCGCAGGCATGCACAAAGCAACAAGAAAATCTTAGTTACCTGCACGCTCCTTCCCAGCTGATGTCAAACAAGGCAATACTCTGCCTTCTCGTTTCAGCTCTGATACCATAAACGTCTCATCTTCATGGTCTATTTAGTGCGATGTGCGGTGTGTCCCCTCCTCTTGGGAACTGTGAGAAACAAACTGTCTTTTCAATGGCAATCATCTCCTGACCTGTTGGCCTCACCATCCCTGAATAATAACAAACCTACATTTTAAAAAAGACTCGTCTCATTCTCCTCACTCTGAACTCTCTGTGCTTTTCAATGGCCCAGCTCTTTTCAGTCATCCATGAAAATGCCCCCTCCTCCATTCCTGCAGTCAGTTAAGAACTGCCCATAATTGTTTTGTCATGCTCTTCCAGTGCATAAGACAGGCTGTATTGCACCCAGTAGGAAAATACATGGCACCCTCTTGCCATAATCCCTCCCCCACCACAGCACCACACCATCAAGAGTAAGACCCCAGCTTCTGGCTTCTCCCTGAGGAAGGAAGGAGAGCACTGGACCCCACATCCAATATTCTAGCATTTTGAGGGGCTGCCTGACTGAATTGTTTCTGTTTTGCCCAAGTCTGAGCACTGATGGGAAGGTGGCCCATGTGGGAAGCGATTGAGAACAAAGATGATGGTTTGGACAAGTGTGCACTCCGTGTCCATAGACCTTTCTCCATATAAGCACAGAGCAAATGAGTAAAGAACCACAACTCGTGCCTTCTGCTTGAGGAGGGTAAGGATTGGAGCATCTGTCCAACATTCCAGCCTTTCAGCGGGTTACCCTTGGTACTGGCTTAAGAATGAGAGATTCTTCTCTGGGCATCAACCAGTCCAAAAAGAAAAAAAAAGTACCACTAAGGAATCCTCAAGGAAAGAGTCCATCTAGGTCACCCTAGATAGAAAACAAAGTAAACAGGCCGACACATGTGCACAGAGCTTCCAATCAACTTTTCACTCAATTAACCAAAAAATGTCTCATATAAGGGACAGAGACCAAAACTGTCATTTTGAAGATAATAGCACATTGGAGGAAACAGACTCTGAAGGAAGAAGAAGTTAAAGAGAAGCCCATAGTAATATTAGAGATGCGACTGAGTAGAACTCAGAGATATAACTAGAAAGATGGTATCCATGAAAGAAAAGATAACACCTCCCAGGATTGTGTCCCTCCTTGGTTAGCCCACCAGCACCTTCTTCACCCAAGCAGTGGTCAGCTAATTGTCAAGGGATGGAGGTTCTGAAGAGAAAATTAATTGCAATGGGAGTCAGGTGCCCTACATATAACTTTCTGGAGCAAACTCCTTATCTCTATGCAATGTGTCCCAACTACTATGAGGACTGGTCTAGAATCTGATTGGAAGGAAGATTTCATGATGCGTGTCAAATCCAATTTGGAAGGTCTGGCTGCATGGTGTGCTTTTGAGAAGCTCTGTCCAGGCTCAGAGGTAGAAAGCCATAAGATCAATTACCAATGTCTGCTTTGGGCTTGGGAGTAGAGAGTGGTGGCATGGTACAAGGAACTTGCTGATGATTACTACTATATATCATGTCCTTAGAATATGTCACTTATTCCTTCTTCTATCTGGGTTACACCTTGTTGCTGCCTGTCTGACTCAGCTTTGGTTTGAGCAGAGCTCTTCTGGTAATTCAGTCTGCCTTGGCCTTGCCTTTGATGCTCTGAAGTGGGCATTCCTGTTGAGGGTAGTCTGGCTTTCTGGTCTCTGCCCTTTCCCCTGGCTCTGGTCATGGGCACACAATAAGCTCATGGGCCCTAGAATCATCTGTGTCTAGACCATTGCATATCCTGAGCCTCAGAGGCCACTCAAGAATGGAATTTAGAGGAAGAAATATCTCAACCCAGGAAGCTGCCTCCCAGGGGTTCCACCACAATCACTGCCTCATTATTTAACTCAGAAGAAGTCTCCTGGACCGTGGAATTGTTTTTGTTTTTGAGCTTGGTGTCCATTTGCAGCAAAGGATTCCCTCATCTCCTCTTCCTCATTAGGTCCAAACAAAAAGACATGGATTCTGTCATGTTTAATTATCCATATCAGCGCTTCCCATCCTTCCTGTGGTTGAAAGATGAGTAAATTTTATACGACAATCCTCCAGGGACAATCCAAATATCAAGGGCTCTAGGCTCCCATTACAACCAATTTTTTCTCCAGAAGAAGGGGAGATGCAGTGGGGTTTCTGATGTTAACAGCTCTCCTTGGAGCCTCCATTCCCACATGATGGCATCTATCTCTGCATAGAGAGAGGTGACACTGGTTAAGCCCAGGATGCTGGAATCCAGGGAGGTTTTATCTGAGACTGCCTTGGAATAAGGGGGGTTGACATGCTCATGAGGTGTTGAGAAAGGCCTCTCATTCCAAACACAGACCCTGGCAAGTAGGGGCAAGAACTTGGAACCCAGCTTTGTGGGGATCTTGGGGTTTAGAGAATAGGCATTAGTGTCAGGATGAACACTAGGAACTGCTGACGTTGTTTTCCACAAGCACATTGGGTTGAGTCCTTAGAGGTATTTAGATAGAAGGATGGATTCTTGTCTACCTCCTTGATATTTTCCAACCTGAAGGCAGATGTCTTGTTAGACTGAATGCTTATTCTTTCCCTCTGTCTTCATCGCTATGAACCCAAGAAGGCCAGGCCTCTAGAAAACAGGAAGTCATCTATGTTGATACTCAATCCATGCTGAAGTTCAGTCCATGCTGATCTTCCGTAAAAGCAGTTGAAGCAGCCAGGCATGGGTACCTGACCTTGGTCATGGGGCTGGTACCCGAACAACCTGTGTGGCATGGGTTGGGGGCACCTTCAGCTCACCCTCCGAGGACTGGCCATCCACAACAGTGATCCCCTGGAAGAGTTCTCCTTTCTGACCTCCTGGGAAGAAGAGCTGAGCATTAACTCCAAGAAAGAAGCATCATCCAGAATTGAGAGTGCTTAGGATTTGGAATCAGACAGATGGGGGTTCAAATCCTAGCCCTCTTAGTAGCTGTGTGACTTTATGTAAGTCACCTTCTCTCAGCCCATTTGTCAATAACATTAGCTCCAACCAAAATATTGTTTGCCTCACAGAATTTATTCATTCAGCAACTATTTATTGAAAGAGCTCTGCAGTGGATCCTTGAGCTGTGCTAACTGGTTGCGAGAATTAAATAAAGAATATAAACGACAGTATCCTGCGAACTGTCATTTGATTATTAAGGTGAACAAGTGTCCAGCTCATGCCTTGCCATTGTGGAGAGATGTGAGAGTTTTATTGGAAACAAGAAGGTAAATAATGCTGATGTCTTTCCCCTGGCCACTCAGTGTCAGTGAAGGGATCCCCAGGGCCAAATTTTGGCATGATTGATGAAAATGGGGAGAAGAAGAGGTAAAACCATGTTGGAAACTTGCTAAAGGGGCCCCTCTTCAACCCAAATGAGAAGTATTGATTTAGGAGTCACAGTGAGATGATCAGCCCAGACTTGAGTACGTCATGGCTAGCTCTGCCCAGCTTTGCCTGTCTAACTGGGAGGGCAGGTGATGGGGAGGTTGGATGGGTAGAAACATCTTTATCAAAAGAGGTCTTGTCGGGGGAAGAGTTTGTCAAGACCTCAAGACGCAAGACACAAGCCATCGAGGAACTGCTGGCTAGAGATTCCAAAAACACTAGGGTTTGCATTTTTAAAAGATGCATCAATATCAGTGGGACCACCTGGACACCTTGGAAGGAAAAGTGAATTTGAGGGCACACAAGACTGAGTGTGTGTGTGTATATGTAACAAATAGTGGAATATGTATTGCAATGTTTTGGGGGACTGTGGAGGATAGGAAGAGAAAATTGGGGACTTTGGAATCAGATCCTTATTTTGTTCAAATGTTGGCTCTATTACTTCCTTGCTGGGTGATGCTGGACAAGTTGCTATGCTTCTGTGACCCTCTATCTTCTCATCCAAAAGATGCACGTAAATAATAATGCCTACAGGCACTGTTTTTTTAGTGGGATAAAATATACACAAAATTTACCATTTTAACCATTTCTACTATTCATGGCATTAAGTATATTCACATTGTTGTACAACGATTGTCACCAGCCATCTCAAGGACTTAAGGATTAAAGCATCATGCATGTAAAACACTTTGCCAGATGACTACTACACAGTCAGAACTTAATTGATGTCAGCTCCTTTCAGGGTGAGGATATGTGAGTGGGCAGAGCAAGACCAAGTTCATCTGGACACTTAAATACACCTGGACAAGAGTCAGCAATGAAATCTATTTTACCAGCTGGGATACTTGGTGATTGGGGGGATTGATTAGCTACTAGTTGGCAAAACATTGCAAGGATTGTTTTTTTGTGGGGTTTTTTTTTCTATATGCAGACACGGAAATAGTGAGATATTCATGGGATTTACACTGTGTCTGAGCTTAAAGCAATTTTGGAGTAAATGTCTGGAAGCAGAACTGAGGAGCAAAGTCTACTCAGGTTACAGTTATCCCATCTCTAAGCCAGAGGTTCTCGATCAGGAGTGATTCTGCCTCCTGGGAACGTTTGGCCATGTGTGGAGCCATTTTCAGTTTTTTTGACTGGGGATGGGCGAAGTGCTGCTGGCATCTAGTAGGTTGAGGCCAGGGATGCTGCTAAACTTCATTCAATGCACAGGAAAGCTGCCCAAAACAAAGAATTATCTGTCCCCAAATAATGCCAAGGTGGGAGAACCCTGTTGTAAGTCAATGTAGTTGGGGATGAATGGATTTTTAAAGACTCTGCTAAGGGATCTCAGAAACCAGCGAAGGTGCAGGTAGGTTTTTACCCAAGAAGGACAAGGGCATCGCAGAGCAGCACTAATGAGGATGAGCTGGACAGGGTCACGCTTGACCATGGAAGGGGTCATAATGTTGAATAATTCTAACAACAGGAGTCAACATTGGTGAGAATGTCCTATATGCCTGGCAATGTGCTAAGCACAGATCATCTGAACAGCAATCTTCAATGGTTTTTCCCTCTAGAGAATTAGTAATATCTACAATTTGTTGAGCACTTGCCAAGTGGCAGGCCCTAAGCTCTTAACATTTATCCTTTGATTTAATCTTCACAACAATGCCTGTGACCCAGATTACTGCCATCCATTTTCTGGATGAAGTCACCGATATTGAGTAGCTACCCAAGGTCATGCTGCCACACAGTACTTAAGCTGGGATCCAAGCTCCTGTGTACACTCTCATAACCACCAACCCATATAGCTCATATGCTTACTTCTTCCTAGAACAATTTTCCCTCCTCTAGCTGCCTACCTGATCTTCAAAATTCCACTCCAATGCCTCCTCCTCTGAGAAGCCTTCCCTGACTCCAACTCAGGCAGAGTTTCATCCCCTGGGTACCCAAAATATCATGCATGTGTCTCTCTTATGTTTCTGATCAGAATATCCTGAAATGATGTGAACAATGCTGGTTTTCCATTTCAAACTCTAAATTCTGTAATCACAGACCTCAGTTATCTTACTCCCTTATGTCATTGACTGACTTTGGAAAATGCCACCAATGGGTTGGATTTCACTGTTAGAAAGTTTTTGTCAGGGTGAACCACACAGCCAGCCTCACTAACATCCACCTCCAAGTAGGAGGAAGAAGTTGGTTCTTCCACATCCCTCTCAGTACTAAGGGCACCTGTCACCTGTCCCAAGCATTCCTGACCCTGTCCTGTGGTGTCCCCAGCAATTTCCTACATGATGTCCTACTCGCTTCCTTCATGGTACTTCCCTATGTCTCATAGATCTTGTCTGTTTATGTCCTTGTTTGTCATTGGTATCGTGATGGAGACTGTGGGGTCCAGGGAAGCGAGGACCTTGCCTGGGTGATTCACCCGGGAATGTCTTATGCCCAGCCCAGCATGTGACTGATTTTGTTGAATGGATGGGTGAATGGTTGGTTGAGCGCTTGGATGTGATAGGAAAATCAGGATGGCGAATAGTTAAAGACAGCTTTAAAGACCATCTGAATGAGGATGGCAGCCTTAGGACAAAGAGTTCCAGTGAGACCCTCAAAAGAATCCACGTGCCCTTATATGGCCAGTATTGCTGCTTCCTTAACTACCCATAGTTGGGAATGGACATCCTTTCTGTCCTGCATTGTTCATTGTTGGAGTTGTGGGTGGTGCGTGGTATTCCAGGGCAATCTGCCTTTGCCAGGGGGCTTGGAGGTTGCCAAGGGAATTGAGTATTCCGGATTTAAGTGTGCAGCTCCTTCTGGTCTGTGGTCATCTTTCTTGTCCACCTCATTCACTCAGGCAATATTTATCAGAGACTCTAGACCTAGTGTCTTACCCTAGTCCTTGAAATTAAGTCAGACTACCCAGAGGTCACTACTCTCCCATCCAATGCCACAAAGTCACCAATAATAGCTGAGCTCATTAACAACTTTCCCCCCACCTAATCCCAGTCCATTTGACCCCCAACTTGCTGTCACCCAAGTGCTTCTATGGCTCACACTCCTTAGATTCACAGTTAGAATTCAGATTGGCCCCAGTGCTGGCTCAGCATAGATTTCTTTTTGCTCCAGATACTCATCTTTGCATTTGGACTCAGCCACTCCTCTCTGTTCTCTTGCTTAGTTTTCTTGTTTCAGCTCCGTCATTACCTATTTCACCTCCCAATCTTTTTGGAATCTCACCTCTGCTTTAGCCCCAGGACCATCAGGAAGAGGGGTATTGAAACATTCTACTGGGTCTATGCTACTTTCTTTGACTTGGACTTTGAAATTTAGACTGCAAGAGTCAGTGTGTAGCTCTTGCCTGAGGTGTGGCCCAGTATCTTATTAAGAGATGCAAGTTTCTGCTCTCACATCCCATGCCCATGACAGGCATCACTAATCTATTGTGGCTCTTCTCCTATTGATTCTAGCGGTGACCTCATAACTCTTCTCAAGACAGCACTCTAGGCAGCCAGTACCTATCGACGGCCATTGCCTGGTGGGATTTGCCAGCCCCACTCAGGATTCTTGATGTAGGTCTCCTGTTCTTCCTGCAGCAAAGGTACATCATGTAAAAGAGAGGGGATGGAAATCAATCAGTGGCCTCTGACTTCATTCTGGTGGGCCTCTGTAGTCATTCAGGGTCACCTCAGCTTCGGTTCTCCCTGGTGGCTGCCATGTTTATCATGGGCCTTCTAGCCAACACCGTTCTGCTATTCCTGATCCACATGGACTCCTGGCTCCACACACCCATGTACTTTCTGCTCAGTCAGCCCTCTCTGTTAGATGTTGGCTTCCCTCTGGTCACCATCGCCAAGGTGGCGTCAGACTTCCTGCAGGGAGAAGGTTCCACCTCCCTCAGGGATTGTGCAGCTTAAATATTCTTCCTGACGTTGATGAGTGTGGCTGAGGGCATCTTGTTGGCCCTAATGTCCTATAACCATTATGTTGCTCTGTTCTACACCCTGCAGTATCCTTTGCTCATGAGGCGCCAGGTGTGCTTGCTCATGGTGGGCTCCTCCTGGCTGGCGGGTATGCTCAATGCCTCCATCCAGACCTCCATTACTCTGCACTTCCCCTACTGTGCCTCCTGCATCGTGGCCCACTTCTTCTGTGAGGTGCCAGCCCTGCTGAAGCTCTCCTGCGCAGACACCTCTGCCTATGAGTTGGCGCTGTCCACCTCGGGGGTGCTGATCCTTGTGCTTCCCCTTCCCCTCGTTGTCACCTCCTATGGTGACATGTTGGGGGCTGTTCTACGTGTACACTCAGAGAAGGCCCCAAAAGAGGCCTTCACCACCTTCTCCTCATACATCACAGTAGTGGACCTCTTTTATGGAGCAGCCGTGTCAATGTACATGGTACCAGGCGGACTGTGGGTGGAGCAAATTTGCGAAGGACAGGGGACATCAGATGTTCATGTTTTGAAATGTCAAAATTGAAATGTTTTAAATGGATATTTATCCATATCATATGATTCCACGCATATGAAGTGCCAAGAGTAGTCAAATTCATAGAGAGAGTAGAATAATGGGTGTCAGGAGTTGGGGTAGGAGAATGGGAACTTAGTTTTTAATGGGGATAGACTTTCAGTTTGGGAAAACGAAAAATTGTTTGAAACAGATGGTGG
This sequence comes from Equus przewalskii, assembly GCF_037783145.1. Taxonomy (NCBI): domain Eukaryota; kingdom Metazoa; phylum Chordata; class Mammalia; order Perissodactyla; family Equidae; genus Equus; species Equus przewalskii. The sequence continues at coordinate 52,828,933 of NC_091836.1, read as the reverse complement.
CAATGATTGCCCATCAATGTGAATGTACTTAAGGCCAAGTGTACAGAACTGTATACTTAAAAATGGTTGAAATGGTACATTTTATGTTATATAAATTTAACCACAATAAAAAAGATGAAGTAGCTCAAAAAAATGGAAAAAGATTGTGAGAGCTTTCATATGCTATTTTCACTATCATTATAAAATAATTAGCTGTGGCTAGGATTGTTTAGATAAAAATTTTAACATTAGTACTCAGCAGTCTTTACGAAGATTTCTAACCCAAGACAATACTGACATTTTGGTCGATATAATTATTTGTTGTGAGGGGCTGGCTGTCTTGTGTATAGCAAGATTTTTAACAGATCCCTGTGATCTACCCACTAGATGGCAGCACTGAATTGTGATAACCAGAAAAGTCTCCAGACATTGTCAGCTGTCCTGTAGGGGGCAAAATCAGCCTGACTGAGAACCACTGGAGTAGAACAACTCCATGGGTGCCAGAGTTGATGGTGGTAGTGTTCACAGTATGGCAATAACATGAAAGGCAATATTTTAGGAAGAATAAAACATCAGTTGAATCTTGGAAAGGTTGAGGTGAGGGGCGAGCAGAACATCCCGTTGGTCCTATTACCTCAGAGGTCAAATGTGTTGGTCTGGTGATCATCAGTCTCCACGGGTGGCAGCATAAATCAAATAATTGTACAGAAAGAGGGAGAAGTTCCTGTTGAGAGAGTCAGGAGCTAGAAACACAAGCTAGTGCTTGACTGAATCCTACCTAGGATCCTTCAGTTCTCAGTTATAGGGACCCACTGGGTATATGCTCTCACTGGACACAATGCATCCATCCGAACATTAGCCACCACTGTAATCAAATAATTATATAAATAATTATTTGATCAATGACTGCTTCTTACAAAGCTCCATCTGAGCTTTGAAACCCATCGATTCCTAATTCCTTTCTTTATCCTGTATTTTCCAATGTCTGTGTGCAATGTTATACTTTCCAATGTCATGGGAATGTCCCACATTCTCATGTCTTTCAATTAAAATGAAACTCACATGTAGAGCCATACTCCCCTCTGGTTATTACTCCAAACTTTTGGAGAATTTTGTCTACTTGTTACTTCCATTTCCACTCTGCTCACTCTTCCTTCAACCAATTCATCTGGAGTCTTTCTACACCCATCACATTCGCACTCCCTGAGGTCTGCAGTAACCTCATGTGATGTTTCTTATAAATTCTCAGGAATATTTACATTCCTCAAAATGCTTGATTTTTCAGTAGCAACATCATTAATGGTTGCGTTCTTCTTCTGGAAATAGGGACCTTTCTCACGTATTTCATTTTTGTGATAATGGGATTCTGTGGGTCATGTCTTTTGGGCTCCTTGTAACATTAACACATCCTTCAGGGAGAAACTCCTAACTTTGAAATTAAATACCGTGAAAAGGAGGCCAGAATTGGAGTAGTGTCTTAAGGAACACTGGGAGACTTCTTTGAAGGAAGATGCAGGATCTTTTTTAATCTCCAGAAGAATGGTCTTGTTGACTGCAAAGTTTTGAATGTACCAGATAACAAGGAATAATTGGAATAAAGGAATTCATCTCTCTCCACAGCTATCTTCAGGGAAAGGGAAGTGGCATAATGTTTTCTTCCTATCACTCTCTTTCTACACCAAGGGAGCTAAATTGTTTAAAGAGTGAATGAAAACAGAACAATTTATTTAATGAGGAAGTCTGAGAATTCATCTCCCAAGGCTCTGAAAACTTTAAGCAAGTTTCCACTGTCCCCAAGGCAAACCATCTTGGGTCTCCTAGAGATATGGGTTGTAAATTCCCTGCCTGGAACATCTCCCTGTACTTTATGGGCAAAAGTCAGCGTAGCAGAAAGAACCAGGGCAACCAGGGTTTCCATGGTGACATCTGAAAGAGCTAGTGTATCCTAGTAAAGCCTGGGGGTGGCGTGCAGGAGGGAAGATATAAACAGTGGAGGAAATCTCTTATTAGATCAGAGTACAACGGACACAAACAAGTGTGCCCCAAAATGTCTCCAGATTGGAAGCATTAACATCACTTAGCAGCTTGACAGGCATGCAAATTCTGGTTCTGTATCCCAGATCTACCAAACTCCAGGGACAGGCCCAGCCATTTGTGTTTAGTAATTCATCCATTGGATCTCATGTATGGCTAAAATCTGAAAACAACTGCCCTAGAAGATTTGTTGAAAGGGATGATGAAGGACCCACGTGGGCCCGCGTGTTCAGAGATCTGAGGGCTCTCCACCTCCAAAATCTTATCTACGAATAATCATAGATTTGTCTTTTACTTTACAATGCTTATGTCCCTTTCTTTTTTCATCTTATGCATTCATTTAAATTATTAAATAATATTAGACACTTATGGTTGTAGCAGCAATCTTTTCCTGTTCATTAATTGTCATTTCTGAATGCGTCCAAGTTCCAAAGAACATTATTTCCCATTGAAAAGTACACATTATTTATCATTTGAAAGATACATCCTTATTTTCCATTTTTGAGAACCTGCCTCCACACACACACACTCGTACCCCACCATTTGCAGCAACGGCTGTTAAAATTATCAACTACATTTTGACTTCTTTTAAAAATCCAGCTTTTGTACTGATATATTGATGCAATACATGAATGTAAATAGATTTCCTAATGTGGAAGCAAATGTAAATTCCTGAGATGAGCAGTATTAACCTATGGTGTCTTGTTATTTAACATACTGATCAAGACAGCCTTAAAAACAAGCAAACAAACTAGCAAAAAATAAACTTACAGGTACAGAGAACAGATTGGTGGTCACAAAGGGGGAAGAGAATGGGTGAAGGTGGGCAAAAGATACAAATTCCTATTATAAAATAAGTCACGAAATGTAAAGAATAGTGACTAGAGTTAACAATACTGTATTGTTTATTTGAAATTTGCGAAGAGAGTAGATTTTAAAAGTTCACATCACTGGGGCCAGCCCTGTGGCCAAGTGGTTGAGTTCATGGGCTCTGCTGCGGCAGCCCAGGATTTCACTGATTTGGATCCTGGGCGCGGACACGGCACCACTTGTCAGGCCACGTTGAGGCGGTGTCCCATGTGCCACAACTGGAAGCACCCACAACTAGAATATACAGCTATGTATTGGGGGAGATTTGGAGAGAAAAAGCAGAAGAAAAAAGGAAGACTGGCAACAGATGTTAGCTCAGGTGCCAATCTTTAAAAAATAAAAATAAAAAAGTTCTCATCACAAGAAAAAAACTTGTGACTACATGTGGTGATGGATGTTAAATAGACTGACTGTGGTGTAATTTCCCAACATATACAAATATTGCACCATTATGTTGTACAACAGAAAATAACATAATGTTATATATCAATTATGTTTCAATTAAAAAAAGTTGACGCAAATGTCCCTAGGGATGGACTCTAGTGAATGCTGTGCTGTATCGCCCAGGTCCCACCTCAGGATTACGGGTTTATTCTTCCAGGTGTGGGGGGTACAGCCTTCTGACAGTCCTCAGCACTCAGCCCTCTTTGAGAATTGCCCTCAGCTAAAGGAAGCTGCTTCACTAAAGCTCAACACCACTCAGATCTCTTGCTGTGGGAGCATAAATGAACCAACAGTCGTCTGCATCCTCCACTGTGTTTTCACTGAGGTTGCTCCTGGGCTGTTCCAAGTCACTGACTGAGCACAGCATGGAATCAGTGCATGTCCATTGCCGTGATCACACAATCACATTGATGACCACGGTCAATTACACTACATGGTGACTCCTCTTTTTGTCGAGAAGGACCTGAAGTTCCAGGCAGCAGCACAGCTTGAAGTTTAATGGGACTTTTGCCATGTTTCCGAAAGTGTTACCCCTTTAGAAGTCAAATTTCTAAACATGCAGAGGCCAGATTTGTGGAGGCCTGAAGCAAAAACTCCCCAAGTAGCTCACAGAGTGATGGCAGACGGGGCTGCTTCTACTTCCAACCTTTGGTTTATGGCTTAATCGATTCTCTAAATTGGAGATACAGCACATTATGATTGTCTTTGATTTAGAGTACGTACTGCATACTGTGGATTAAGTACACAGCATTTCCTGTGTATTCAAACGCCTGCACAAAATATGATCATTCTCTTTGAAATTAAATGTCTTCCCATATTTTCCATTATAAAAATTTCTGGACTCTCTCCAGAGAGAGAGTTACTCCCTTTAGACTACGTTTTATCCATGTCCTCCCCTTCTGTAATAAACTTCATATGTGATTTTTATTTTCACCTAAGTTGTCTCAATACTCACTCTTCAACCCACTTTACCTGGATTATTTCTGCCCCTGCCCTTCTAATTAGAGATAACAAATGGAGCCCTCTCTAATATCGATGAAGACCTCCATGTCACCAGCAAATGTCAGGGGATATTTTCCATCCTTATTTGGTTAGTCCTTCCAACAAAACCAAAACTATTTGCCACACTACTTTTCTTTAGAAAGATCTTGTGGCCTCCATGGCGTTGCGGACACCAAGTGATTCACAAAATCTCCAAAGATTCTTCAAGGGAACTTCACAGAAAGTTGGTTCCAGGGTTTGATTCTTGTAGAAATTGTACTTTCCTTAGGGGACTATTTGTAGCTTTAAGTGAAATCAAAGAAAGAAGAGTTTCTCCTTGAATTAAAAAAATTAATTTCCCACTTTTACTGCTTGCAGACACAATGTTGGCTGAAAATTGCCCACTCTCTTATCTTTGTACCCCTAGAGAGCTGAATTATCAGGAATGACGTAAGTCAATAGAACAATTTCTGTAATGAGGAGCTCTGAGAATTCAACCCTGGAGACACCGGAAACTTTAAACATGTTTCTGTATGCCGCTTGCCAATAATTCTCTGATCCCAGCCAAATGCAACCCAACTGGGCTTCCCAGGGGCAGACCTCAGAGAACCGAAAGCTTCAGTGATACCCATCAGAGAGGGTCAGTGTATCCAGTGAGAGCTGGAGGAGTAAGAAAAAAAGAGGAGAGAAAGTGAGCACTGGGGTTTACATCGAGAATAACGAGACTGCGACAGTCTCATATTTATTTAGTCTGTAATGGCGAAGTCTCTGTACTTTGAAGGCACTTTAGTTTCTACTCGAATGCAGTCTTTTCCAGTGCATTTTCTGTTTCCTTCTCTCTCTTTTTGGAATCTAGGGGCCTTCTGTGATAAAAGGTATTTTCTGGAGAGTCTCCACCTCTTGTCTATTCTTTCCCATAATTGTAGGCTCCTGTTGGATTTCCTGTGCCCAAAAATCTATTCGCTAACTACTCACTGGAGATCTATTATGCACGAGGTTGTCTACTTTATTCTTAATGTGACTAGATTTTTCTATTTAATAACAATTTTTGCATCATGTTTGCCTTACCGATAGCACTTAAGAGTCCTGTGTTGATTGTTGTTGTTTAATTTTAGTGTTCACAATATCGTCTACAATAATTATTTCTGATGTTTGGTACTCAGCCCGATTTCCTTTTCTCATCTTACAGATCTCCTTTAAATGTTCTGGAGAATATCTAGTGACTGAAATTGGAGGAGACTGCCTTGATCTGTTCACAAATTTAATACAAAGATGTTAGTGTTTAATGTAAAATACCATGTTTGCTGTAGCTTTAAAACTATCATTCTTTCTTGGGTTTAGAAATTGTCCTTGGTTTCCTTATTTAGCAAAAGCTCTGTCCTGGCTGCTAATGAGAGTAATGACCGTTACATTTTCTCAAATGCATTTTCTCCTGTCATTATGGTTATGGTTTCTCTTCATTGACCTATTTCTTTGATGAATTATGTTAGCAAACCCCCTAGTATTAAACCACATTCCCACCTCTAGGAGGTGTTACTTATTCATGACATATTATTCTGTAAAAATAGGTATGAGTAAATTTTATTTAACTTTTTATTGAATTTTGTATCTATATTCAGGCTTATGTGAGCCCAAAGAGGTCTTTTTTGAGTGAGAATTCTTTATTACCCATTTAACATTTGCATGTTTTGAGCACCTACTATGTGCCAGGCACCATGTAATTTCCTGGAAAGACAATGGTAAGGAAAGGAAATCGCCTTCTCTGATCACAAACATAAAATTACCAACATGAGAGGCACACCAAGGAATTGCACAGGATGCTGAACATGCGAGCCTCATCCACTCTGTCCTCCTGACCCTCACTCTCTGTTCTCCTTCTCACTGGACTCTCAAGCTCCCTCATTCTCAAGCTCTCTGACCCACAGGGCAACCATGAATTCTGTTCTCTCACCCCAAAATACTTGTGCTTTCCTTCTTTCCCCTGGTTAACAATTACCCATCCTTCCTTTCACAGTTCAAATATTCATATTTCAGAAAATCCTTTTCCACTCACCTCCCCAAACTAAATGAGTCCTGGATGACTTTTCTCTCTTGATTTAATTAGGATTCTCTAGGCATTAATAACATGGACCTTTTTCTATCATGGAGAATGTAGACATTTATAATCACATCTTAAATTTTTCTTTGCAATTTTAGGATGATTTGATTTATACAAGCTTTGAATTTTTTTTCTGCTTTTTCTCCCCAAATCCGCCCCCCATGTAGTTGAATATTATAGTTGTGAGTCCTTCCAGTTGTGGCACGTGGGATGCCACCTCAACATGGCCTGATGAGTGGTGCCCTGTCTGGGCCCAGGATCCGAACCAGCGAAACCCTGACCCGCCATAGCGGAGCACACGAACTTAACCACTCGGTCAGGGGGCCAGCCCCCAAGCTTAGAATATTTTTCAATCAAATCTGTCAGTCTTCTATTTTTGCGATTAACTCTACTGGTTTTTAACACAACATATCTCCACTTCTGAGGATGTATATATGAGCACAGACACTTTGTATTTTATTATGATGGTTTTGTGATTTTGTTCCCTCTTCTTATCTTTGTAGTCCACACACTTCTCTCTCCTCTTGGAAGAATCTAACTGGCAGGCAGTTTATGAAACAGAAATCCATAGGGATCTTCATTAATTAGAAGCGCTGCATGTCAGTGAAAAGAGGTAACAGATCTGCTGTGTGTATAACAATCAGAATTCTATCTTTCATGAATGCCACAGTTTAAGAGGAATTTTGATAATGATACCACAGAGGACTGAGTTATTGTGATGTTAAGAACAGAAGCTCACATTTATCAAGTGTCCAGTGTATGTCACAGAGATCACAAGAAAAATTACATACGTCATCTCATTTAATTCACTCATCAGTCTTACAATGTAGGGAATGTTTGCTACTCCCATTGTAGAAGTGAGGTATCTTCAGCTAGGAAATGTTAAATAACTTTGTCAAGGTCACATCAACAGTAGGTTGGTACAGCAAAATTCGATTCTAGGAAGTCTTATTTCAGATCCCATTTTCTAAATCACATTTCTATCCTGTACTTTAGGAGAGTTACATATCAAATAGAGTTGTTGTAAAAGGAACGTATTAATAATGATAATAGTTATCATTTATTGAGATCATACTGTGCATAAAGGCATTTCTAAAACTCCAAAAGAAGGTAATAACAGTAACCATGTTTTTAGAAATAAAATAATAAGGCACTTGAGTGTTAACTAGGACATGGATAGGAAGCATCAAGTCAGAATTAAAGTTTTCTGAGTTGGGAATCCACATCTTAATAAGTATCAGAGCTATTTCAATGAAGAAAGCATGGAGGTTATCAAAGAACATATATTAAAGGTCTTGAACTATTTAAGGGTCATATCATAGAAGCAATCAGTTTTATGTTGATAGCCTCAAATGGTATTAGAACCAGTGAGTAGGAGATAAAAAGAAATTACTGGTAAATTTTAAAAAGGCTAAATAATTACATTTAAAAAGGAAATGGGCTACCACTTGACTGAGTGAATCACTGTCCTTGGAAAGACTTAACAGAGGGTGAAGTTTGTCCACCTAAAGGTTGAATCACGAGGTGCTGATTAAGTGAGCTGCCAGTCGGCTGTCACTGAACATTACTTTTTCCTCCTTCTCCAGCAGACACCAGCTACATGGAAGCAGGAAACGACACAGAAATATCAGAGTTCCTCCTCCTGGGCCTCTCAGAGGATCCTGAACTGCAACCCCTTCTGTTTGCGTTGTTGCTGTCCATGTACCTGGTCACCTTGCTCGGGAACCTTCTTATCATCTTGACCATCATTTCCGACTCCCAATTCCACACTCCCATGTATTACTTCCTCTCCAACCTTTCCTTTGTCGACATCTGCTTCACTTCCACCACTGTCCCGAAGATGCTGGTGAACATTCAGGCACAGAGAAAAGACATCTCCTACATAGGATGCCTCACACAGGTGTATTTTTTTTATGATTTTTGCTTTACTGGATGGATTCCTCCTGACTGTAATGGCGTATGACAGGTTTGTGGCCATCTGCCACCCCTTGCACTACATGGTCATCATGAACCCACGCCTCTGTGGCCTCCTGGTTCTGATGTGCTGGTTCATCATTTTCTGGGTCTCCCTGTTTCATATTCTACTGTTAAGGCGGCTGACCTTCTGTATAGGTACTAAAATTCCACACTTCTTCTGTGAACTGGCTCAGGTTCTCAAAGTAGCCTGCTCTGACACCCTTATTAATAACATCAGCATGTATGTGGCTACTGCCCTACTGGGCGTGTTTCCCCTCATTGGAATCCTCTTCTCTTACTCTCAAATTGTCTCCTCTGTAATGAGAATTTCCTCTGCAGGAGGAAAATATAGAGCATTTTCCACCTGTGACTTCTCACCTCTCTGCAGTTTCCTTGTACTACGGGACAGGCCTGGGCGTTTACTTCAGTTCTGCTCTGACCCATTCTTCCCACAGAAGCTCGATCGCCTCAGTGATGTACACCGTGGTCACCCCCATGCTGAACCCCTTCATCTATAGCCTGAGGAACAAGGATGTGAAGGGGGCCCTGAGAAAGCTCCTCAGTCGAGCAGCCTCTTGTCTGTGATGGGTCACTGGCCTCAGAACTAAGTGGACATTGTGGGTTCCAAAAGCAAATATTATGGATTTAATCTCCTGGTTCGTTTTCTCCCCAAAAGAACATGCTTCATTTTTTCTATTCCCAAGGCAGCTATGACTTTGCTTTGATTCATTTTTGTATTAGTTTGTCCCTAACAACCTCCTCAGTCAATCTTTTTTGACTTTTCTTCCCTATTTGCCACCCATGAAGCTCTATCTTTGGTCAGCTTTCTTATAGCCATTCCTGAGATTTCCAACATCAGATCTGAAGCACTTATATTAAGTAATTGCATCATTTCCCCCCAAAATTATCTTCTCAAATGTTGATATCTTCACTTGAATTTGGTTGTGTGTTTGTTTTCCCCTGGAAGAAATGGAAGGAAAATCATACAATAGTGATTACTAAAGTGCTTGCCATGTCAAGACACTTCTTTTTTTTTTTAAAGATTTTATTTTTTCCTTTTTCTCCCCAAAGCCCCCCAATACATAGCTGTATATTCTTCATTGTGGGTCCTTCTAGTTGTGGCATGTGGGGCACTGCCTCAGCGTGGTTTGATGAGCAGTGCCATGTTCTCGCCCAGGATTCAAACCAACAAAACACTGGGCCGCCTGCAGCGGAGCGCACGAACTTGACCACTCGGCCATGGGGCCAGCCCCTCAAGACACTTCTTGTTGCTTTACATATGTACTCTTATGTTATCCTGACAACATTTCTTTGAGATGTTTTTTCTCATTTACCCCACTTTTTAGAGAAAGAGATTGAAATAGGGATGGACTCTCTAATCTGGACATCTGCCACTGAACCTACACTCCTAACTTTGCTATCATACTTTCCATGAAAACAGTGATGTGATTTTCAACTTCAAGAGTAGGAATCTAGATTTGAAAGCTAATTTCTCTAGGTGATTCATAGTAATATATTGTGTAGGATAACTCTGAGAAATTGCTTCACTCTTTGCCTGCCTTCCTCCTTCTTTCCCTTCTTCCTGTTCTTTCCTGTGTTATAAGACCTTTATTTCCCATTATTGCAGTTTTAGAATACATCTAAAGATCCAAAAACTCATAATACTGAGTATAATAAAGTTATTCTCTCATACGGTTTATTTTGGAGGCGAGGATATTCTCTGGAGGTGTCATCAGGAATGGTAGTTACACACTTGTGGAATGCATTCAGGGCTTAGTTCACTTTTTGAGAAGAGCATTGATAGAATCAAGTCTGCAGTGAAGGGTTGGGTATTAGAAGCTGTCAGCATTTCTCCCATGTTCCCTGGGATCCTTTTACCATCTCATTGCATGATTGCATGACTGTCAATTGTCCACAACAGGTGGAATCTACTTTTCCCAATGCATAAAGGCAGAAGCGACAGGGAATTATGCCCCACCAGAAACAGTTTTTGATGGAGAGGTGTGGCATATGCCGCCTCCTTCACCCTGTAGCTGGGATAATTTTGAAGTTTGGATTTTGTGCCAATTTCCCTACGGGATGAAAACCCTGCTCAGTTGTTGTGGAAGCTGACCTAAGGCAAGCTTTATTGGATATATTTTCCTCCCTACATCACTTCCCCTCTCTCTAACCCATGTTCCATGTTTTCTACTCATTCCACTGAAGTGCTTGCACTTGAATCCTTGGCTCAGTCTCTGCTTCTGAGGGGGAAAAACACCATTGATACAGACAGTGAAGGATATCAAAACAATATCTTGAATAGAATTTTGGACTTTTGGGGCCAAAAAAAAGAAAAGAAACCTAGAATTGTGTATCTAGTAAGATCTTAATATTCCTGAAAAATCATAATTTGTTAGTGAGGAAAAACATATTTGGTGTGGCTTCAATTTACTTTGATTTCATTACGTTTAATCCAGTGTGTATTTTTTTGTCTGCTGTATACAAGTTGAAGAGGGGATGAAAGAGGTAAACATGATCACAACACAGAGTGGTGAACATAACAACACTGGGGTGCAATAGAGTCTGTTGAAAACAAAGGTAAAAGTGTTCAATCACCTTGTGTTATTCCAGAGAAAACTTTAAACAATTGATTTTACAGATTTATTGATGTATAATTTATGTACCATGAAATTCACCCATTGAAAAGGTAAATTGAATAATTTTAATAAATTTGTGGTTATGCAATCTACACCATAATTTAGCTTTAGAACATTTGTATCGTCCCCAAAAGTCCCCTTGTGCCCATTTGCAGTTAATTCCCACTCCCACCTCCATCCTAGGCAACCACGTCTCTCCTTTCGCTCTCTAAAAATTTGGCTTTTCTAGATATTTTATATAAATAGAATCATACAATATGTGATTTTTGTATCTGGCTTCTTTCATTTAGCACAATTATTTTAAGAATAATCCCTGTGAGTCACGTGTCAGTGTTTTGTTCCTTAAAATTGCAGAATAGTATTCAAATGTACGGATGTACCACAGTTTGTTTATCCATTTATCACTTGACAGCTATTTGGATATTTCCAGTTTGGGTTCTTATGAACATTTTCATCATGTCTCCGTGTTGACATGTGTTTTTATTTCTCTTGGGTATATAAGATGGAGTGTAATTACTGGGCAATATTGTAAATTTATGCTTATTGTTTAAGAAAAATGCCAAAATGTTTTTCAAAGTGGCTTTGCCATTTTACATTTTCATCAGCACTGAAGGAAGCTCCCAGTTTTTCCACATCTTTGACAACACTTGGGATTCAGGGAAAACACCTAATGGAAGAATTTACTGGAGCATTGAGTAACAAATAATCAATAGAAATTTAACTGGAAAATGGGTTTGGGTTGGAAGGAGAGAGGATAAGACAGTGGGATCTAGAGGGAGAAGGAAGCACGTACACATAAGCATGGAGAAATTCAAGAGTAAGGCATTTAAGGAAGATATACAGAACTTAGGACTGAATTATTAGAAATAAGCCTAAATCTGTCGATAGAGGACAGACTATTGAGATTCTAATTTGACATATTAAGGATTTTAAAGGAAACTGAGCACCAGGGCCATGCTGTAATCATACATATAATGTGAGGAATTTAGTATTGCTCTGAGTGGGAGAAACTGGAAGCAGAGGGAACTGTTAGGAGACTGTGGAAGTAGTCCAGGGGAGGGATAATGGGGAGAAATCTAAGCCAGTGGTGACAAGAGAAGCAGATTTTGGAAGAGAGTTGTATTAGTTTTCCTATTCTGCTATAACAAATTACTCTATGTTGAATGGCTTAAAACAACAAAAATTTATCATCTTACAGTTTTGGAAATCAGAAGTCTACAATGTATCACCAGGGCTACTTTCCTTCTGGAGGCTCGAGAGGAACATCTGTTTATTAGCTTTTTCCAAAATCTAGAGGCCCCCTCCATTCCTTCGCTCATGGTTTCTTCCTCTATCTTCAAAGTCAACAATATAGCATCTTCAAATCTGTCTCTAGTACTCCTGGCTTCCTATAATAAGGGCCCCTGTGATTACACTGAGCACACCCAGATAATTCAGGATAAATTTCCCATCTCAAGATGTTTAACTTAATTACATCTGCAAAGTATCTTTCATTATCTAAGGTAACACATTCACAAATTCTGGAGATTGGTACATGGACGTCTTTGGGAAGCTATTGTTCAGCTTTCCATAGGAGATGCGTATGAGTTAGAATTTGCCAACAAGTGGTCAGTAAGGCCTTGAGCTGAGAAGCTGGAGCCTTTGTCATGGCACTCCTTGCTTATTTTCATGGGGTGTGATCTTCTCATGGCCCTGGCTCATGTAGATATAGGGCTGCACTATTCAGGTTTGGTTTGCTGGCAGGTGATAGAAAAGAATTTCCCCATTCATCTGATCATAGCTGAACAGAGGCTGAGGTGGACGTTGGCACAGCTGGACACAGGGGCTCAAATACTGCAAGGATCTCCTTTCAGATTGTCAGCTTTATTTTCTCAGCCTGACTACTTGCAAATGGAAAGAGATGCAGAAACCAGCAGCTCTCACAACTCACACCTCATGTTAGTGTGAAGCACTTGTTTAGTAGCTTCACTACTAGAAGGAAACTGGATTTGTTTTAGCTTCTCATGTGAAAAAAAGATCTCAGAAAAGGATGGTGTTTGACACAATTGTGTGCTCTTTCCACCTTGAACCAATCAACTGTGGTCAGGGGACACTATACTGGAACCCCCTTCAGAACCACATTTGTTTACTCAATTTATCAAACCTACTTTTATTGAGTATTTACTACGTGCCAGTCATTATTTTAGGTTCAATGCCACAGGGCAAAGAGCATCAGGAGTGTGGAGAGGAAAGGTTGTCATTATATAGAGGCTGGTCTTAATAAACCTCATTGCATTTGTGAAGACAGTGAATAACTCAGGTGAGCGCACATCCTGGGATAGAGTGCCCCAGGCAGAGGGCAAGGTTACTAGAAATACCTTGAGGTGGGAAGTGGCCTGGGGGGAATATGGTTGCAGCATAGAGAGCGAGGGGGTACATAGCAGAAGAGGAGGATGGGTATCAGGAGCTGATCATGTGAAGCTTTCTCTGCCATTGAAGGACTTTGAGTGATGTGGGTAGTCATTGTCAGGTTTGGGGCAGATATATGACATGATCTTACTTGGGATTTTAAAAGACCATACTGGCTCCTGGGTTGAGAAAGGGTTGCAGGGTTTGGCAAACCTGGTTGGAGTTGACTGCAGCAAGCTGGGTGAGATACAGGAGGCTAGGACATGGGGTGGGTGGTGGTATAGCGTAAGGGTTGAGAAGTGATCAGTTGGGCCAAGAGGATTTGTTGTCAGGCAGGATATGGGTGTGAGAAAAGAAAGGAGACAAGAATGACTCCAGGTTTGGGTCCTGAAAAACTGAATGAGTGGAACTGCATCAATCAACACAGGGAGGGCTATGGGTGGAGCAAATTTGAAAGAAAAGGGACATCAGAAGTTCAGAATGTCAAAAATGAAATATTCCAAAGGATAAATATTGTATAGGTCATCTTATATGAGCTGACTAAAGTAGTCAAATTCATAGAGACAGAAACTAGAATAGAGATTACCAGGGGCTGGGGGGAGAGGGGATCAGGGAGCTAGTGTTTAAGGGGCAGAGTTTCTTTTGGGGATGATGAAATGATCTGGAGATGGATGGTGGTGATGGTTGGACAACAATGTGAATGTAGGTAAGGCCACAAAACTGTACACTTAAAAATAGTTAAAACGGTAAATTTTATGTTGTGTATATTTTAGCACAAGTTAAAAAGATGGAGATTTTGTTTGACATCCCAGTGGAGACTTGAGTTTGAGAGAGAGGTCTGTACTGGAGGTAAAAATTGGAGGGTCATCGACATAGAGGTAGTATTTGAGGCCAGCAAGCTGGTTGAGATCATCAAAGGAACAAGTGTAAATATGGAGAGGGACCAAAGATAGAGTCTGGGATGCTCTGGGAGGAGTAAACTGCAAAGGAGGCTGAGTATAAGAGACCAGCCTGGTAGCAGGAAACTAAGAGAGCTGGTGCACTGAAAGCCTAGTGGAGAAAGTTTGTCAGTGAAAGGCTGGGGCAAAGACAGAAGCAATTCCTCTCAAGAGGAAAAGGTGTGACCCGTATGAGGGGTGTGTCTTTGACAGGGCCAGAGTTGTGTCCTACAAAGACAGACCATCTGGTCAGAGGAACCTTAGATTTTGTCTAACATATGGCATTTTCAATGCCATGGAAGTAGAACGGTATTCCGTGTATTGTCAGAAAGCCTCCATGAAGATTTTATAAAGCAGTATTTTAGCTTATTTTTCTATTCTCCTCCAGTAATGACCTCTCCCTAATCAGGTAGGAAACATACATAGAAGAGAGCCCTGGTGATCTCTGTCTTTTTTCTTATCTCCTCCAATACCCCATAATGCCATCCAAAAGAGCCAGTGTACCCTAGTAAAAGCTGGGTGTGGAGTGAGGGAGGGGAAATGTAAACAGTGGCGGGAAAACTTTTATTAAATCAGAGTACTAAGGACATGATAAAGTGTTTCTCATAGTGTCTCTAGACCAATAGCTCCAGCATCCCCTGGGAACTTGTTAGATGCATAAATTCTTGCCCTTCATCTCAGATCTACTAAATCAGAAACTCCAGGGACAGCCCCAGCCATTTATGTTTAATAAGCCATCCAAGTGGATCTTATGCATGGCTAAAATTCGAAAACAACTGTCCTATGGGATTTACTGAAATGCGTGATGAAGGACCCATACAGAGCTGCATCTTTGGCGATCTCAGGGCTCTCCAACTCCAAAATCTTATCTACTAACAACGATACATTTGTCTTTGACTTCACAATGCTTATGTTCCCTTTCTTTTTTCCTTTATGCATTTGTTTGAATTGATAATTCAATTGAATTTTTAATAGTGAATAATATTAAATACATATGGTTCATAGCAACAATCCTTGTATATTCATTAATTGTCACTTAATGCTTCCATGTTCAAGTGAATGTTAGCTCTCATTGAAAAATCCATGTTATTTGTCATTTGAAACATACACCGTTTTTTTTTTTTTTTTTTTTTTTTTGCGGAAGGTTAGCCCTGAGCTAACTACTGCCAATCCTCCACTTTTTGCTAAGGAAGACTGGCCCTGAGCTAGCATCCATGCCTGTCTTCCTCTACTTTATACGTGGGACACCTACCACAGCATGGCTTTTGCCAAGCAGTGGCATGTCCACACCAGCCGCACCCGGGATCCGAACCGGCGAACCCCAGGCTGCCGAGAAGCAGAAGATGCGAACTTAGCCACTGCGCCACTGGACCAGCCCCTGAAAGATACACCTTTATTTTCCTAATTTAAGAGGCTGCAACCGCACACACACATGTATACACCACCAGTTGCAGCAATGGCTATTAAAAATTATCAAAGACATTTTGATTCCTATTGGACTTGCCACCTTTGGTATTGATATATTTATGAAATAAACTAACATAAATATATTTCCTAAACCTGAAGCATATTTAGAATCTCAGGATAAAAACTATTGACCCATGGAGTATTGTTCTTTAACATACTGATCAGTATGTTGAATT
Source organism: Equus przewalskii (assembly GCF_037783145.1). NCBI lineage: Eukaryota > Metazoa > Chordata > Mammalia > Perissodactyla > Equidae > Equus > Equus przewalskii. The sequence goes on along the minus strand of NC_091836.1, from coordinate 52,812,966 downwards.
TCAGTGGGATTTTTGCCATATCTCTGGAAGTGTTACCCCTTCAGGAGTCAACATTTCTAAACCTGCAGAGGCCAGAGGTGTGGAGACCTGAAGCACGAATTCCCCAAGGGGCTCACTGGGAGTGAGGCTGGGTCAGGTTGCTTCTATTTCCAACCCTTGATTTCTGGACCCATGTATTTTCTAAATGGAGAAATAGCACATTATGATTCCCATTGATTTAAAGATTTTATTTTATTTTTTTTCCTTTTTCTCCCCAAAGCCCCCCCGGTACATAGTTGTATATTCTTCGTTGTGGGGCCTTCTAGCTGTGGCATGTGGGACGCCACCCCAGCATGGCTCAATGAGCAGCGCCATGACCGCACCCAGGACTCGAACCAAAGTAACACTGGGCCGCCTGCAGCGAAGCGCGCAAACTCAACCACTCGGCCACAGGGCCAGCCCCTGATTGCCATTGATTTAGAGTGTATACTGCATACTGTGAATTAAGTAGTGAGTAATTCCTGTGTATTCAATTGCCTGCACAGAATATGGTCATTCTCCTTGAAATTAAATGTCTTTCTCCATCTTCCATTAATTTTTTTAACTCTCCCATACTCAATACTCTCTGTAGGCTATGTTTTACTTCTTTTCTCCTTTTCCCTGACAAAATTTATACATTATTTCTACCTGCCACCTACATTTCCTGAGGACTCATTCTTCAGCCCTCTCTATCTGGATTGCTTCTTCCCCTGACCGTCTATTTAGATGTAATAAATGGAGCCCTCCCTATATCAACAAAGGCCTCTATGTCACCAACAAATGTCAAGGGATATTTTCCAGTCCTCATTGAGTTAGCCCTTTCAACAGAACCAAAACTGTTAACCACTCTGTTTTTCTTCAGACAGGACCTCCTTCTCTCCGTGACACTGCAGACACCAAGCGATCCATAAATTCCCCCAAGATTCTTCAAGGGAAGAACATCACAGAAAATTGGTTCCTGGCTTTGATCCTTGTAGGAATTAAAATTTCTTTAGGAGACACCTTATGATATTTCAGTCAAAGCAAAGAAAGAAGAAACACTCCTTGAAGGAAATAAACTCATTTCCCCCCTTTGCTGCTTTCACAGATGCAACGTTGGCTGAAATCTTTCTGTGCTCTTATCTTTACACTCCAAGGGAGCTGAATTATTTGGAGTGAGGACAGTCAATAACAATTTACTGAGAAGCTCTGAGAAGTCAACCCTCAGAGACTGGAAACTTTAAACATATTTCTTTTGACCCTTACCTGTAATTCTCTGATCCCAGCCAAATGCAAAACCAATTGGGCTTCCCAGTGACACACCTCAGAGAACAGAAAGCTTCAGTGAGATCCATCAAAGAGGGTCAAAGTGTCCCAGTGAGGGCTGATTGAGTAAGAAGGAAAAAGGAGAGAAAGTGAGTACTGGGTTTTACCTCTAGAGTAGTGAGACTGGGACAGTCCCATATTTATTTAGTTTGCCATGGTGAAGTCTCTGTATTCTGAAGGTACTTTAGTTTCTGTTGAACCCAGTCTTTTCCAGGTCTTGTTCTCTTTCCTTCTCTGTCTTTCTAGAATCTAGAGCCTCTCTCCAGTAAGAGCTATTTTCTGGAGCGTCTCCACCTCCTGACCCTCACTCTCTATTCTCCATCTCACTGGCCTCTCAAATCCCTTACATTCCTAAGCTCACGGACCCTCAAGGCAACCATGGATTATGTCTTCTCAGCCCAAAATTCTTACCCTTTCCTTATGTCCTCTGATAACCATTTCCCATGCTTCCTCTCAGAGCTGTAATATTTGTATTTCAGAGAAAGCTTTTCCATCCACTTCCTCAGACTAAATTTATCATTAATGATTTTTATCTCTTTAATTTATTAGCATTCTCCATATTTCAATGTGGTCAGGGTGAGGAGGACAGAGGGGTGAGGGCCACAAGTCCAGCATCCTATACTTTTCCTTCATGTATCGCTCACACTGGCAATTTTATGTTTATTTGTGAGTCAGAGGACATGAGTGTTTTTGCTCACCATTGTCTTTCTAGGGACTTATGGTACCTGGCACAGAGTACGTGCCCAACACATACACATGTTGCATAAATAATAAAAATGGAGATTCCATGCATCAACTATGAAGCAAAAAGGAAATCTTCAAGCTCACATATGCATGAATATAGACACAAAATTGAATAATAAAGTTAAACCAAATGCATTTATATTTATTTTAAGAGAATAATACATCGTGAATAAGTAATACTTATTCTAGGAATGGGAAGCTGGCTTAATACTATGATGGTTGTTATAACTCATCACAAAAATAGTATCAATCGGCATGTAAGGGTAGGATTAACTCTCAACTGTTGCTGGAGGTTTATTTCCAGTATCAACTGGAATCAAGACCAAGATACTAACTCTTGTTCAAGATAGAAATGAAATATAGCTACCTAATGATTTCTAATGTGCTATTTAAGTACATAAACCTCCCAAGAAGCCCCTATACTGGCTTGTTTCCATTATTCACTGAAAATTTATAGATCAAGAGTCTGCAACTGGATTATATAGCCTGGCTTTGGCTCTGTGACAGTGCGGTATAATTGTCCTTTCAGTAAAGTCATACAGTTGCTTCTCTGACACTGAGGTATCTGCACCTAACTTGGTGGTTTGTAATTTGAACATCACACATGTTCTGGTCTTTAAAAGAAGTGCTTGAACATGTCTGGATGTCTTGGATCGCTGTGATGTTTTCCTGTACTTTTTTTCTCCCGTAGTACTGCATCCTCTGTCATTTGAAAGCCCACTATAAGCATACTTTTTCCTCACTTTTAGAATTTTAATGTGATTTAATAAAGAAAAAAAGTCTAACATCTACTAGGAAAGTTGCCATTTCAACCTGAATTGTTCTTTGGAAAACATATCTGCCCTCTATCAAGGCATTAGCCATTGCTCTTCATTTTATGATGGAATTCCATCCTGTGTCTTGCTTACCATTTAATGCTGGGATCTTACACAGCACTTGGCCTATATCATTTTGAAAAGATTTGACTAATTAATTTGGGACATCTAGATAGATCTAGACCCTATCAAAATCTTTCAGGTCTACTAATCTGACATCCTGGTTCTTTGTCTCTTTTATTTTCTCCTAAGGACTATTAAAGTGCAGTGTAGGGGCCATTGAGACGTTCCAGGATTTGCTATTCAATGTCCTAGGATGGTGTTTCCAGACTGTCTAATCATTTGGAATCCTTTTATTTCTAAAAATTATTTTACTGAGGTTGTAATGGTTTATAACATTGTGAAATTTCAAGTGTACATTATTATTTGTCAGTTTCTGTATAGACTGCATCGTACTCACCACCCATAGTCTAATGTTGTATGCATCACCACGCATGTGTGCCCCTTTCCCCCTTTCACCATCCCCCCAACCCCCTTCCCCTCTGGTAACCACTAATCATTTCTTTTTGTCCATGTGTTTGTTTATCTTCCACATATGAGTGAAATCAGGCAGTGTTTGTCTTTCTTTGTCTGGCTTATTTCACTTAGCATAATACCCTCAAGGTCCATCCATGTTGTTGCAAATAGGACAATTTTGTCTCTTCTTATGGCTGAGTAGTGTTCCATTCTGTATATATCACATCTTCCTTATCCAGTCATCAATTGATGGGCACTTGCGTTGCTTCCACATCTTGGCTATTGTGGATAATGCTGCAATGAACATAGGGGCGCATAAATCTCTTTGAATTGTTGATTTCAAGTTCTTTGGATAAATACCCAGTAGTGCGATAGCTGGATTGTGTATTATTTCTATTTTGAATTTTTTGAGAAATGTCCATACTCTTCCATAGTGACTGCACCAATTTGCATTCAAATCAACAGTGTGTAAGGGTTCCTTTTGCTCCACATTCTCTCCAATATTTCTTATTTTTTGACTTGTTAATTATAACCATTTTACCAGTCCTAAGGTGATAACTTATTGTAGTTTAGATTTGCGTTTCCCTAACGATTAGTGATGTTGAACATATTTTCATGTGCCTGTTCACCATCTGTATACTTCTTTCAAAAAATAATCTGCTCAGATCCTCTGCCCATTTTTTGATCGAGTTTTCTTGTTGCTGAGCTGTATTAGATCTTTATATATTTTGGAAATTAACCCCTTTTAAGATATATCATTCTCCAATATTCTCTACACACTGAGTCCCCCTGCAGACTGCCCTTCCCTCCTCCTCCCACTCTGACCGTGGTGGCCTTGGGTGCTCTGTATCCGGCCCAGCCTCACCCAAGGCTCTGGCTCTGGGCAGCCTTGCTCAACCCCAGGGACTCCAGATGTTTCAGGTCCCCTTTGTCTTGGTCCCAGGGTCTCCTCAGTCCCAAGCTCCCTTGGGGTGTAAGCTTTTTCTCAGTTCTCATCCTGCTTACCTCAGGGTTAACCTTGGGTTCTGGGGAGGCATGAAGGGAATTCATTGACATCCTAAAAGGCGGTCCAGTTTGGTCCTTGCTCTAAATGCCTCCTGTGGCCACATTTAAACTTCTTCGGGCGTGCATTTACGAGTACAGCTGAAGCAGCATTGTCTGTCTGGAAAGCCCACAGCCCATGGGTGCCTGGCGAGGGGAGGATGGCAGGAGGCCTTTTGATCCCCTGACCATAGGTGTGTGTGTGGCACACGAATCTGTTTTGGTCTCCTCTCTGTGTTCTGAGGCACAGCTCAGCCCAGGCTGCCCAGCACTGAGGAGAGGCCCACAAGCCCACTCCCAAATGGTGTCCTGGGGGTGTCTGTGCCTCAGCTTCATGGGAAGAGGATCCAGGAAGCTGGGCCGAGGCCCAGAGGGGGATGTTCATGAAATGGGCTGGGTGTAGGAGTGGTGCCTGCTGGAGCCCCAGCTCTGCAGGAGGCTGAGAAGCCCATGGTCCCCCAGGGTCTGGGACACCTAGTCTTGCCCTGCCCTGCTGCCCATCCCTCCACTGCCCTGCCTGGTTCAGAGCTGGGTGGCTGGTCATCAGGATGGCACCTACCACATCCCTCCCTCCAGCTCTACGGGGGACTCCTCCAGTCTCAGGCTGGGCCTTCCAAGTCCTCAGCCAGGTGTGAGTCATGTCCCCCAACAGCCTGGGTCTCAGTTTCCCCACTGGGCAAGGATGTAACTTTCCTCAGACTCTCAAAGGTGGCCACGAACCCTCCTGCTCTGGGATGTTGATTCTAGCTCTTTCTGGTCCCTCCCAAGAGATATTTCTAGGATTTCTTTAGGAAAATCCCTTGGGATCAGGCTGTTCTGCTCCTCGATGGCTAAGAAGGCCCTAGCCCACCCCTTCCTCTGACTCCCCCACAGCCTCTCCCCTAGGTGCTGGGCTCCCCTCAGAGATTGTGTCCTGCCAGGCTGGAGGTTTCAACTGAGCTGCCCCCACCTTCCCTTTCTGCCTCCTCCCCATTCATGCTGAACGTGTCCTTGATTCTCACACACCCACCTCGAGGTCCTGGCCCACCCATGGGGGAGGGGCGTTATCAGGTAAGCTAGGGGGCACCTACCGTTTTTCTGGGATGAAATTTTAGTATTTTTTTGCTTATGAAGGATAGTTCTTGTTCCATAGTTGTGGACTGGTCATAGCTAAGTAAATTTATTTTTCAAGGTGACATTTCAGTCATGGTGATGATAACAAATTTGATTTATGCAATTAGGAAAGAGGACTTGTTCTTATGGAAACTGAAAATAATCACATTGCCTTGATAAGTAAAGGGACTCAATAAGGGCGCTTTGTATAACTAACCAGCCTCCTGAGTATCTATTTTTATTTACTTATTTTTCTTTCAATTATTTAATTGAGCTCATTATGGTTTACAACATCGTGTAATTCGGAGTGTACACTATTATTTATCAATTTCTGTATAGATTTCATCATGTTCACCACCAGTAGTCTAAATTTTCTCCATCACCATACATATGTGCTCTTTTCCCCGTTTCGTCCACTCCCGGCCCCCTTCCACTCTGGTCACCACTAATCTGTTCTCTTTATCCTTGTGTTTGTTATCTTACACGTATCAGTGAAATCATGCCATATTTGTTTTTCTCTGTGTGGCTTAGTTGGCTTAACAACATACCCTCAAGTTCCATCCACATTGTTGCCAGTGAGATGACTTTCTCTTTTATGTGTCTGAGTAGTATTTCATTGTGTATATATACCACTTTGTCTTTATCCATTCATCCTTAGACGGGCACAGTGGAAACTGGCTTCCACGTCTTGGCTACTGTGAATAATGCTGTAATAAACACAGGGGTGCATAAATCTCTTTGGATTGTTGATTTCATGTTATTTGGATAAATACTCAGTAGTGGGACAGCTTGCATCATATGGTATTTCTATTTTTAATTTTTTGAGAAATCTCCATTCTATTTTCCATAGTGGCTGCGCCAGTTTGCACTCCCACAGCAGTGTATGAGGATTCCCTTTTCTCCACATCCCCTCCAAAACTTATTTTTTGTGTTGGTAATTATAGCTGTTCTGACCGGGGTAAGTTGATATCTCATTGTAGTTTATCAAAATCATTGCAGTTTCCTAATAATTAGTGACGTTGAACATCTTTTCATGTCTGTTAGCCATCTGTACGTCATCTTTTAAAAACTGTTCATACCCTCTGCCCATTTTTTGATCGGATTGTTTGTTTTTTTTGTTGTTGAGTTGTATGAGTTCTTTATATGTTTTGTAGATTAACCCCTTGTCAGATATATGTTTTTCAATTACTTACTCCCAGTTGGTAGGTTTTTCTTTTTGTTTTCTTCATGGTTTCCTTTGCCTTTCCCAAGCTTCTTAGTCTGACATAGCGCCATTTGTTAATTTTTTCTTTTGTTTTCCTTGCTTGAGTAGACACATATGAAAAGATGCTGTGAAGACCAATGTCAAAGTGTACTGCCTATATTTTCTTCTAAGAGTTTTACAGTTTTTGGTCTTATGTTCAAGTCTTTAATCCATTTTGAGTTAATTTCTTTTCAGTTTATTCCTGGCTTTTTATTCTTTTTTGTTTCAACTGTAAATGGGATTGTATTCTTCATTTCTCTTTCTGCTACTTCGTTGTTAGTGTATAGAAACACATCTGATTTTTGCATGTTGACTTTACCATATTCATTTATTATTTCTAAAAGTTTTTTGGTAGGTTCTTTAGGGTTCTCTATATATAAAATCATGTCATCAGGAAATAGTGACAGTTTGTCTTTTTCCTTTCCAATTTGGATCCCTTTTCTTTTTCTTGCCTGATTGCTCTGGCTAAGATTTCCAATACTATATTAAATAGGAGTGGTGAAAGTGGGCATCCTTGTTTGGTTTCTGTTCTTAGAGGGATAGCTTTCAATTTTCTCCATTGAGAATGATATTAGCTGTGGGTTTGGCATATATGGTCCTTATTATGTGGAGGAACTTTACTTCCATACCCATTTTATTCAGAGTTTTTATCATAAACGGATGCTGTATCTTGTCAAACGCTTTCTCCGCATCTATCGAGATAATCTTGTGAGTTTTATTCTTCATTTTGTTAACGGGGGTGTATCACATTGATTGATTTGTGGTTGTTGAACCATCTCTGCATCCCTGGAATAAATCCCACTCAATCATGGTGTATGATCTTTTTAATGTATTGTTGTATTTGATTTGCTAGTATTTTGTCGAGGATATTTGAATCAATGTTCATCAGTGATATTAGCCTGTGTTGTCCTTGTCTGGTTTTGGTATCAACGTAATGGTGTCATAGAATGAGTTAAGAAGCTTCTCCTCCTCTTCAATTTTTCGGAAGAGTTTGAGAAGGAGAGGTGGTAAGTCTTCTTTGAATATTTGGTAGAATTCACCAGGGAAGCCCTCTGGCCCCGGACTTTTATTTTTTGGGTCTTTTTTGATTGCTACTTCAATCTCCTTATTGGGGATTGGTCTATACAAATTATCTATTTCTTCTTGATTCAGTTTTGGAAGGTTGTATGATTCTAAGAGTTTATCCATTTCTTCTAGGTTATCGAATTTACTGGCATGTAGCTTTTCGTAGTATTCTCTAATAATCTTTTCTATTTCTGAGGTGTCTGCTGTAATGTCTCCTCTTTCATTTCTGATTCTATTTGTTTGAGCTTTCTCTCCTTTTTTCTTGGTGAGAAACCAAGAAACCAAGTTTTTCTTGGTTTGTCAACTCTGTTTATCTTTTTAAAAAACCAGCTTTTAGTTTCATTGATTTTTTTCCTATTGTTTTTTAAGTCTCTGTTTCATTTATTTCTGCTCTGATTTTTCTTATTTCTTTGCTTTTGCTGATTTTGGGCTTTGTTTGTTTGAGTTTTTCCAGTTCCTTTCGGTGCACTGTTAGATTGTTTATTTCAGATTTTTCTTTTTTGTGGAGGTAGGCCTGCATTGCTATAAACTTCCCTCTTAGAACTGCTTTTGCTGTACCTCATAAATTTTGGCATGTTGAATTTTCACTTTCATTTGCCTCCAGGTACTTTTTTATTTCCCCTTCAATTTCTTCAGTGACCCATTCATTGTTCAGTAGCATTTTGTTTAATCTCCACATACTTGTGGCTTTTCTGTTTTTCTTCCTGTGGTTGATTTCTGGTTTCATATCTTTGTGATCAGAAAAGATGCTTAGTATTATTTCAACTTCTTAAATTTATTGAGGCTTGTTTTGTGGCCTAATATGTATCAATCCTAGAGAATATTCCATGTGCATTCGAAAAGAATGTGTATTCTGTTGTTTTTGGGTGGAGTGTTCTGTATATACTAAGTCCATCTGGTCTAATGTGTCATTTGAGGCCAATGTTTCCTTATTGATCTTCTGTTTGGATGTTCTATCCATTGGTGTAAGTGGAATGTCAAAGTCCCCTACTGTTATTGTGTTACTGTCTATTTCTCCTTTTATGTCTGTTAATAATTGCTTTGTACATTTAGGTCATCCTATGTTGGGTGCATATATATCTACAAGTGTTATATTCTCTTGTTGGATTGTTCCCTTTATCATTATGTAGTTACCTTCTTTGTCCCTTGTTACAGTTTTTGTTTTAAAGTCTATTTTCTCTGATATAAGTATTTCTACCCCAGATTTCTTTTCATTGGCATTTGTATGGAGTATCATTTTCCATCCCTTCACTTTCAGTTTGTGTCTTTAGATCTAAAGTGTATCTCTCGTATGCAGCATATATATGGATCTTGTTTTTTTATCCAGTTGGCCACTGTGTGCCTTTTTATTGGAGCATTTAGTCCATGACATTGAAAGTAGCTATTGATAAGTATGTACTTATTACCCATTTGTTACTTTTTATCTGAGTATTTTAGTAGTCCTTCTGTTCCTTTCTTCTTTTCTTGCTCTCTTCCCTTGTTGTTGGCTTTCTTTAGTATTATGTTTGGATTACTTTCTCTTAGTTTTTGGTGTATTTATTACAGGGTTCTGGTTTCTGATTACCATGAGGTTCATATATTATAGCCTACGTATATAGAAATCTATATTAAGTTAATGGTTTCTTTAGTTTGATATCTTTCTAAAAGCTCTACTCTTTTATTCCCCTCTTCCCATATTTTATGTTTTTAATATCCTAGCTAACCTCTTTTTTTGTGTGTGTTAATCCATTATCCTCTTATCATGGAAATAGGGAATTTCAGTACTTTTCTCTTTTGACTTTCATAGTAGCTTGATAGGTGGTTGATCTCCTAACTTTACTGTATTTTTGCCTTAACCAGTGATTGTATTGCTTTTCCTTTTGATAATTTTATTATTCCAATTTGTTGTCTTCTCTTTCCCACTTAAATATGTCCCTTTAGCATTTCTTGTAATACTAGTTTGTTGATGATAAACTCTAATTTTTCTTGTCTGGGAAACTCTTTATCTCTCCATCCATTCTGAATGACAACATTGCCAGGCAGAGTATTCTTGGCTGTAGGTTTTTTCCTTTCAGCACTTTAAATAGATCATGCCACTCTCTTCTAGCCTGTAGGGTTTGTGCTGAGAAGTCAGCTGATAACCTTATGGGGTTTCTTTTGTATGTCACTTGTTGCCTTTCTCTTGTGGCTTTCCAGATTCTCTCTGTCTTTAGTTCTTGACCTTTTAAGTATAGTGTTTCTTGGTGTGGTCCTCTCTGGGTTTATCTTGTTTGGTGCTCTCTGTGCTTCCTGTACCTGGATGTCTGTTTCCTTCCTTAGGTTAGGAAAGTTTTCAGCTATTACTTCTTCAAGTAGATTCTCTGTCCCTTTGTCTTTCTCTTCTCCTTCTGGGACACCTATAATATGGATGTTAGTGTGCTTGATGTTGTCCCAGAGGTCGCTTAGACTGTCCTCATTCTTTTAAATTCTTTTTCTTTTATCTGTTCAGTGTGTATGATCTCCTCCAGTCTTTCATCCAGCTCACTAACCTATTCTTCTGTATCATCTACTCTGCTATTGATTCCCTCCTGTGAATTTTTCATTTCCAGTACTGTATTCATCATTTCTGATTGGTTCGTTTTATATTTTCCTGTTCTTTGTTGAAGTTCTCATTGAGTTCATTCATTCTGCTCCCAAGATCAGTGAGCATCCTTATAACTTTTTGTTCGAACTCTTTGTCAGATAGATTATTTATTTCAGTTTCATCTAGTTCTTTTTCTGGGGTTTTGTCCAATTCCCTGACCTGGAATGTATTCCTTTGCTTCCTCATTTGGCATCTTTCTCTGTCCTTATACCTATGTATTAATTTGGCCACTCACATCTCCTAATCATGGAGAGGTGGCCCTATGTAAGATATTCCTTATGAGGGCCAGCAGTGTGCTTCCCTGTTGTTACCAGTTCCAAATGTTCCAGGAGTGTCCACTGTGAGGGCTACTTGTGTCCTTCTGTTGTGGCAAGGTTACTATGACGGCAGGTGCACATGGAGGCTGGGCTGTCCCCCTGGCCTTCTGGTTGTAATATTCAGCTGTGTGTGGCTGCTATGGACACTTCAGTCACTTTGTTGGGTGTGGGGAACCCCAGCATAGTTGGCTGCAAGGCCTCATAGCACATTCTTATTGCAGTTTTTATGTTAAGTGAGAGGGCCCCAGCGTGGCTGGTTGCTAGGCTCAGGGTCTTGCAATTGCTGTAGGCCTCCAGCCTGCAAGGCTGTTGTCAGCTCTCTCAGAGTTGCAGCTGAGTGGGACCTGCCCCAGGCACAGGAGCACCCAATTGTTTCAGGTTTTAGAAGGTGGGGTCCATCCCCTATGTGGCTGTTTGAGAAGCACAAGTCTTCTGCAGCTGACAAGCCCAACACCCACAGGGCCACACACTGTCCACACAGTCCTACCCCATGGGCATGCCCTGACCCACTGAAGCAGACCCAGTTGCCCCACTGCAGAGGCCCCACACACTCCACCAAGTGAGGCCTGCTCCACACTCAGGCTCTGCCCTGCAGAGGTGGACCCACTTTCCAGCTGCAGAGGTTCCAGACACCCTCCCTATGTGGGACCCCAGTTTCCTGAAGGCGTGCTGTTGGGGGCAGCCAGTCTTTAGGCTGGACTGCCTGCCCTGACTGAGGTAGATTAAATCAGTGCTCTAGTGGGTGGGGCAGACCCTTGGTTAACAGGCCAGGGAAGAACTCCAAAGGCATCTACCTGTGTCTGTGTCAGCATGCTTGTACTAAGTCACAGTGATGGCTGCTGCCAATTTCTCGGTCACTTGGGAGGTCTCACCTCTCACTGCGATGCACTCAGAGCCTATCAAGTGAGTCAGTTTTCACCAAAGGACTGTGCACCTTACTTTCTGGAGATTTTAGGTTGCTTTCCATAACAGATGAATTTGTGTGTGGGCCTTTTAAGAGCAGGCTTTTTTTCCCCTCATGTCCCATAGCTTTTCTGGGGGTATTCCCCATTCTAGTTAATAGCCAGGAAAGCTAGATCTTATGACACTTATCCAGATTGTGCTGAATCCATAACCTGCGTATTGTGGTATAGCTCCTCCAGTCACATCCCCCACTCCTTCAGGGAAGGCTCCATGCTTTAAGATTGCTCCCCGTTGGCAGTGAAGTGCTGTGGCTTGAAGGTGGCATTTTTCTCTCCAGAAAGGAATTTCTGTCTCTTCCACCTCAGTAAGCACCATCCCTTGTTGTGCGGGTTCTTTTTATGCAGTTTTTAGTTCTCTGTCAGGGGTAATTGTTCCAAGAGTAGATACAAATTAGTTTTGTCTGTGAGAGGAGGTGAATTCAGAGTCTGCCTATACCACCATCTTGACGTCATCTGCCCTGATCCTTTTAAGGCTTTGTTGTATTTAGTTTGCCAATATTTTGTGGAGGATTTTTGCATGGTGTATGTTCATCAGTGTTATTGGCCTGTAATTTTCCTTCTTTGTGTTGTCCTTGTCGGGCTTTGGGATCAGGGTGATGTTGACATCATGAAATGTGCTAGGAAGTGTTCCATCTTCTTCAACTTTTTGCAATAGTTTGAGAAGGATAGATATTAAATCTTCTTTGAATGTTTGGTAGAAGTCTCCAGAGAAGCCATCTGGTCCTGGAATTTTATATTTGGGGAGATTTTTAATTACTGTTTCAGTCTCTTTCCTTGTGATTGGTCTGTTTAGATTCTCTATTTCTTCTTGATTCAGTTTTGGGAGATTGTATGAGTCTAAGAATTTATCCACTTCTTCTAGGATATTCAATTTGTGGGCATATAGTATTTTCTTATAATCTTTTGTATTACTGTGGTATCCATTTTAATTTCTCTTCTTTCCTTTCTGATTTTATTTATTTGAGCCTTCTCTCTTTTTTCCTTAGTGAGTTTGGCTAAGGGTTTGTCAATTTTGTTCATCTTCCCAAAGAGCCAGATCTTAGCTTCATTGATCCTTTCTACTGCTCTTTTGCTTTCAATATCATTTATTTCTGCTCTAATTTTTATTGTTTCCCACCTTCTGCTGACCTTGGACTTTGTTTGTTTTTCTTTTTCTAATTCTGTAAGTACAGTTTTAGGGTTGCTTATTTGAGATTTTTCTTATTTGTTAAGGTGGGCCTGTATTGCTATGATTTCCCTCTTAAGACCACTTTTGCTGCATCCCACAAAAGTTGGTACATTGTAGGACCAGATAAACCAGAATACGGATTCCCTGAATGCCCGTGTAGACAACATAGAGGAGAAAATTAGCATAATCGAAGATAGACAGGCTGAATGGCGCCAGACAGAGGAAGAAAGAGAACTAAGAATTTAAAAAAATGAGGAAAATCTCCGAGAGATAATGGATTCAATGAGGAGTAAGAACATAAGGATCATAGGAATTCCTGAGAATATGGAAAAGGAAAATGGAGCAGAAAGTGTGCTTAACGAAATTATTGAAGAGAACTTCCCAAATCTAGGGATCGACGGAGAAATGTGTGTAGAGGAGGGTTTTAGATCTCCTAGATTTGTCAATGTAAAAAGAGCTACCCCACGGCACATAGTAGTAAAGTTGGCAAGGAGGAAAGATAAGGAAAGAATACTCAGGGAAGTAAGAAAAAAACAGAGAATAACCTATAAAGGAGGCCATATTAGACTGTCAGCGGATTTCTCTACAGAAACCCTACAAGCTAGGAGAGAATGGAGTGACATATTCAAAGCTTTAAAAGATAAAAATCTTCAGCCAAGAATACTCTATCCAGCAAGAATATCCTTCAGATATGAGGGAGAAATTAAATCTTTTCCAGACAAACAAAAGTTAAGGGAATTTGTAACTAAAAGCCCTCCATTACCAGAAATCCTCAAGAAGGCTCTCATACCTGAAAAAAGAAAAAAGGGAGAAAGGGGACACAATCCACAGACTAGGGAGACTGATGGATAGAACCAGAACAGGACAGCAAATATTCAATTATAGCATTAGGGTAAAGGTAAGGAAACACCAAAACAAGGACGATCTTAGCACTCTAACTACCAATTAATAAGACGAGTTGGAATAAGAAATGAAAATAATAATTTAGGAGGGGAAGAGCAAAGGTTCCAAATCAGTATTGGTCAAGTAAGTAAGAGACCACCAGAGAATAGACTATATTATACACGAGATTCGAAATACAAACTTCAAGGTAGACACTAAAATAAAGTACAGAACAGAGTCACAAATCATAAATAAGGAAAAATCTAAGAAACCCAGCGTAAGAAATTGCAGTATTAAATGGGTAGTCTAAAGCAAACAGGAAAAGAAACGCAGGAAAACAAGGATAATGAGCGACAGATTAACAGCACTAAGTCCACATGCATCAATAATCACTCTCAATGTGAACGGATTGAACTCTCCAATAAGAAGACACAGAGTGGCAAAATGGATTAAAGAACACAATCCACCAATTTGTTGCCTCCAGGAAATACACCTCAGTCCCAAGGACAAACACAGACTCAGGGTGAAGGGGTGGAGGATAATACTTCAAGCAAATAGCAAGGAAAAAAGGCAGGCATTGCAATTCTCATATCAGACCAAGTGGATTTCAAAATAAGACAGGTAAAGAGAGACACAGAGGGACAATATATAATGATCAAAGGGACACTTCATCAAGAAGAAATAACGCTTATAAATATCTATGCACCCAACACAGGAGCACCAAGATTCATAAAGCAACTATTAACAGACCTAAAGGAAGATGTTAAAAACAACACAATAATAGTAGGGGACCTCAACACCCCACTCACATCAATGGACAGATCATCCAGACAGAAAATCAACAAGGAAATAGTGGAGCTGAATGAAAAACTAAAACAATGGGACTTAATAGACATATATAGATCACTCCACCCAGAAAGAGCTGAATACACAGTCTTCTCAAGTGCACATGGAACATTCTCTAGCATAGACCATATGTTGGGAATCAAGGTAAGCCTCTACTAATTTAAAAAAAATTGAAATAATAACAAGCATCTTCTCAGATCATAGTGCTATAAGGCTAGAAATTAATTACAAGAAAAAAGCTGAGAAAGGCACAAAGATGTGGAGACTAAACAACACACTACTGAACAAGCAATGGATCCTTGAAGAAATTAAAGAAGAAATCAAAAAATACCTGGAAACAAATGAAAATGATAGCATGCCATACCAACTCATATGGGATACAGCAAAAGCTGTATTAAGAGGAAAATTCATCGCAATACAGGCACATCTTAACAAACAAGAAAAATCCCAAATAAGCCACCTTAAAGCACACCTAACTGAACTAGAGAAAAAAGAACAAATGAAGCACAAAGTCAGCAGAAGGAGAGAAATAATAAAAGTCAGAGCAGAAATAAATACTATTGAAACAAAAAAGGCAGTAGAAAGGATCAATGAGACAAAGAGCTGGTTTTTTGAGAAGATAAATAAAATTGACGAACCACTAGCCAGACTTACAAAGAAAAAAAGGGAGAAAGCTCAAATAAACAAAATCAGAAATGAGCGAGGAGAAATAACAACAGACTCTGCAGAAATGCAACAGATTATAAGAGAATACTACCAAAAACTATATGCCAACAGAATGGATAACCTAGAGGAAATGGATAAATTCTTGGACTCCTACAATCTCCCAAAGCTCACTCAAGAAGAGGCAGACCATTTGAACAGAACAATCACAAGGAAAGAGATTGAAACAGCAATCAAAAACATCCCAAAGAATAAAACCCCAGCACCAGATGGCTTTCCTGGGGAATTCTACCAAACTTTCAGAGAGGATTTAATACCTATCCTTTTCAAGCTATTCCAAAAAGTTAGGGAAGATGGAACACTTCCTAACACATTCTATGAGGCCAACATCACGCTGATACCAAAACCTGACAAGGACACCACGAAAAAAGAGAACTACAGGCCAATATCACTGATGAACATAGATGCAAAAATTATAAACAAAATATTGGCAACCAGAATTCAGCAATTCATCAAAAGAATCATACATCATGATCAGGTGGGATTCATAGCAGGGACACAGGGATGGTTCAACATCCGCAAATCAATCAACGTGATACACCACCTCAACAAACTGAGGAACAAAAACCACATGATCATCTCAATAGATGCAGAGAAGGCATTTGACAAGATCCAACAGCCATTTATGATAAAAACTCTGAACAAAATGGGCATAGAAGGAAACTACCTCAACATAATAAAGGCCATATACGACAAACCCATAGCCAACATCATACTCAATGGGCAAAAACTGAACCCCATCCCCCTGAAAACAGGAACGAGACAAGGATGCCCTCTATCACCACTCTTATTTAACAAAGTACTGGAGGTCCTGGACAGAGCAATCAGGCAAGAAAAAGGAATCCAAACAGGGAGGGAAGAAGTGAAACTCTCGCTGTTTGCAGACAACATGATCTTATATATAGAAAACCCCAAAGAATCCATTGGAAAACTGTTAGAAGTAATCAACAACTACACCAAAGTTGCAGGGTATAAAATCAATTTGCATAAATCAGTAGCATTTCTATACTCCAGTAATGAACCAACAGAAAAAGAACTCAAGAATACAATACCATTCACAATCGCAACAAAAAGAATAAAATACCTTGGGGTAAATTTAACTAAGGAAGTGAAGGACCTATATAATGAAAATTACAAGGCCTTTCTGAGAGAATTGGATGACAACATAAGGAGATGGAAAGACATTCCATGTACATGGATTGGAAGAATAAACATAGTTAAAATGTCCGTTCTACCTAAAGCAATCTACAGATTCAACGCCATCCCAATCAGAATCCCAATGACATTCTTTACAGAATTAGAACAAAGAATCCTAAAATTCATATGGAGCAACAAAAGACCCCGAATTTCTAAAGCAATCCTGAGAAAAAAGAACAAAATGGGAGGCATCACAATCCCTGACTTCAAAACATACTACAAAGCTACAGTAATCAAACCAGCATGGTACTGGTACAAAAACAGGTGCACAGATCAATGGAACAGAATTGAAAGCCAAGAAATAAAACCACACATCTATGGACAGCTTATCTTTGACAAAGGAGCTGAGGGCATACAATGGAGAAAAGAAAGTCTTTTCAACAAATGGTGCTGGGAAAACTGGAAAGCCACATGTAAAAGAATGAAAATTGACCATTCTTTTTCACCATTCACCAAAATAAACTCAAAATGGATTAAAGACCTAAAGGTGAGACCTGAAACCATAAGGCTTCTGGAAGAAAACGTAGGCAGTACACTCTTTGACACCAGTATTAAAAGGATCTTTTTGGACACCATGCCTTCTCAGAGAAGGGAAACAATAGAAAGAATAAACAAATGGGACTTCATCAGATTAAAGAGCTTCTTCAAAGCAAATGAAAACAGGATTGAAACAAAAAACAACCCACTAACTGGGAAAAATATTTGCAGTCATATATCTGACAAAGGCTTAATATCCATAATATATAAAGAACTCTCACAACTGAACAACAAAACATCAAACAACCCAATCAAAAAATGGGCTGGAGGCATGAACAGACATTTCTCCAAAGAAGATATACTGATGGCCAACAGGCACATGAAAAGATGCTCATCATCGCTGATCATCAGCGAAATGCAAATCAAAACTACACTAAGATATCACCTTACACCCGTTAGAATGACAAAAATATCTAAAACTAATAGCAACAAATGTTGGACAGGTTGCGGAGAAAAAGGAACCCTCATACACTGCTGATGGGAATGCAAACTGGTGCAGCCACTATGGAAAACAGTATGGAGATTCCTCAAAAAATTAAAAATAGAACTACCATACGATCCAGCCATCCCACTACTGGGTATTTATCCAAAGAGCTTGAAGTCAGCAATCCCAAAAGTCCTATGCACCCCAATGTTTATTGCAGCACTGTTTACAATAGCCAAGACGTGGAAGCAACCTAAGTGTCCAGCAACAGACGAATGGATAAAGAAGATGTGGTACATATATACAATGGAATACTACTCAGTTGCAAAACAGAACAAAATCATTCCATTTGCAATAACATGGATGGACCTTGAGAGAATTATGTTAAGTGAAATAAGCCAGCGAGAGAAGGATAATCTGTGTATGACTCCACTCATATGAGGAATTTAAATTTATGGACTAAGAACAGTTTAGTGGATACCAGGGCAAAGGTGGGGTGGGGGGTGGGCACAAAGGGTGAAGTGGTGCACCTACAACATGACTGACAAACATTAATGTACAACTGAAATTTCACAAGATTGTAACCTATCAATAACTCAATAAAAAAAAGGTTGGTACATTGTATTTTCATTTGCAATTGTCTCAGATATTGTTTGATTTCCCTTTAATTTCTTCAATGATCCATTGTTGGTCAGTAGCGTGTTGTTTAATCTCCTCATATTCATCACTTTCCTAGCTTTTGTTCTTGTATTTGATTTCTAATTTCATAGAATTATGGTCAGAAAATATGCTTGATATGATTTCAATCTTGTTAAGTTTATTGAGGTTTGCCTTGTTTTCCAACATACGGTATAGCTTGGAGAATGTTCCATTGTATGTCCATTGGATGGACTGTTCTCTATGACTATTAAGTCCACCTGGTCTAGTTTTTCATTTAATTCCACTAATTCCTTGTTGACTTTCTCTCTGGATGATCCATCCATTGATGTAAGTGGGGTGTCAAGGTTCCCTACTATTATGGTGTTGCTGTTAATATCTATTTTAGGTTTGTTAATGGTTGCTTTATGTACTTTGGTGCTCCTGTTTTGGGTGCATATATATTCATAAGTGTTTATCCTCTTGGTGGAGTGTTCCTTTTATCTGTATATACTGCCCGTCTTTATGTCTCATTGTGTTTTTTATCTTGAGCGTATTTTGCCTCATATAAGGATGGCAACATCTGCATTCTTCTGTTTTCCATTAGCTTGGAGTATCGTCTTCCTTTCCTTCACCCTGATCCAGTGTTTGTCTTTAGAGCTGAGATGTGTTTCCTGGAGGCAGCATATTGTCGGGTTTTGTTTTTTAATTCATCCTGCCACTCTGTGTCTTTCGATTGGGGAATTCAACCCATTCACATTTAGAGTGACTATTGATATATGAGGGCTTAATGCAGCCATTTTGTCACTTGTTTCCCAGTTGTCCTGTCCTTCCCTTGTTTCTCATTTGTTGTATTTCAGATCGCTAATGCAGTTTGGTGATTCTCTGTGATGGTTTTCTCTTTTCTCTTCATCATTCGTGGCTCTGCTCTGATTTTTTATTTTGTGTTTACCTTGATGTTTGTATAAAAAGTCTTATAGATGAGATAGTCTATTTTCTGATGGTCCCTTATTTCCTTACTCTGAGGAGGTTCCATCCTTTTCCTCTTCCCTAAGTTATGGTTGTCACAACTTATTCTGAGTTGTGTTGTGAGTTTGTGGTTAAAATGAAGTGATCATAGTTATTTTCGATGTTTGTCTTTCCGTGATCTTTAAGGTTGTAATTAACTCTTTGCTAACCTGTTCTGATAGAGACCTGCAATTTTCTGATTTTGTCTGCCCATTTATCTCCTCACTCAAGGCTTTGTAAACACGTTCTCTCCTTTTTTCTGGCACATATGAGGGCCTTCTTGATCATTAATTGTGGGGATATGGGTGGTCTTGTGATGATGAACTCCCTCACCTTTTGTTTATCTGGGGAAGTTTTTATTTCTCCACCATATCTGAAGAATATTTTCACTGGATAGAGTATTCTTGGTTGAAAGATCTTGTCTTTAAGAATTTTGAATATATCATTCTACTCTCTCCTAGCCCGTAGGTTTCTGCTGAAATCCTGATAGGTGTTCCTTTGTAAGTTATTTTTTATGCCTTTCTGCCCTTAATATTATTTGTCACTGAGTTCTGCCAATTTAACTACTATATGCCTTAGGGAAGGTCTTTTTACATTGATGGAATTAGGAGTTTCTTTAGCTTCTTTTACTTGTAATTCCAGCACCTTCTCCAAATTTGGAAAGTTGTCAGCTGTTATTTCTTTGAACAAGCTCTCTGCTCATTTCTCCACCTTGTCTTCCTCTGGAATACCTGTAACCTTATGTTGCATTTCTAATTGAGTAGGATATTTCTGTGAGAATTTCTTCATTTATTTTTAGTCTTAGTTCTCTCTCCTCCTCCACCTGAAGCATTTCTATATTTCCATCCTCTAAATTGTGAATTCTGTCTCCCTAATATCAGCTCTGTTATTTTAGGGCTCCAGATTTTTCTTTATCTTACTCATCATGTTTTTCACCTCCCACATTTCTGATTGGTTTTTCTGTAAAGTTTCAATCTCTTTTGTGAAGAATTCCCTCTGTTCATTAATTTTATTCCTGATTTCGTTGAACTGTCTTTCTGAGTTTTCTTGTAACTCATTTAGTTTTTTCTGATAGCTATTTAGAATTCTCTGTCATTCAGGTGGTAACTTTCTGTGACTTCAGGGTTGGTGTCTGTAGAATTGTCATTTTCCTCCTGCTCTGAATTGTTGCTGTAGTTTCTCATGATGTTTGATGAACTAATCTTTTGCCAGCGCATTTCTGGTCATATCAGGTCATAGATTCCACCTACTACAGCTGGGAGGAAGGAGAAGCTGTGTTTCTGATCCCACCCCTTTTGCTGGAAGTTGTAGGGATCCTATGGGTGCTTGTTCTGGTCAGGAAAGCTTTTACCCGGGTGCATAGATCTGCCACTACTTCTTTCGGTCATGCCGACTGCTGTGCTTGGTGGGAGGGGCTTTCTTGAGTTGTCTGAGCCTGTTCAACTCCTTGGGACCACCGTGGCACAGAGGGCTCACCCACCAGTGGGGAAAGTGTTCATGCAGGGGCTGAGTATCTATTTTTAAACATATGCTATAGTTCCCATTGAGTTATCATAGACATGAATAAGTGGAGCTATCTACAAAATGTAGTTTAAATGTTTCATAGAATGTTCACAGGACAGCTGGAATTTTCCTAAGCTTAACTTTGTGTAAAAGCACTCCTCTGTGTTCCAATTATTAAGGCATCATTTTAAAGCTTTCCTGAGAATTAATTAGCTTGTAAAATATATTCACAGTTTTCCATATTCAACACTCAGAGTGCTAGTATGTAAGACCTCTTATATATGCCTGGATTCTGATAGGGTGAGCCCAAGTGAAGAAGTATTTTTGATCTTTAAAACTGGATTGCTCTTTCCATATATTTTGGATCAATATATCAAACAAGGAAAGATTTAAATGAAAAACCAATAATCAGATAATTTTGACCTTTGTCATAGTCATGGTTGTAGCCTGCATAAGTCAGACTTTGGAGATGGAACAGAAAGCATAAAAAGGGACCTTGCTGTATGCTCAACAGAAAAAAAAAACCATTAAAATTGATCAACACTATTCTGAAACAAATAGCCACAAATTCTGAAACAAATAGCCATCATGAGATTTCTCTCATCAGTGTTAATAAGTCACATGTCATGAATTCTCATTCTGTCAACCCTGGCTCAACAGTCTATGTTCCTAAAGTCATCTTTTTGCAGACCCTGTAGTCCTGGAGTCTCGAGTTTCAGGTCCCCCTGTCTGCTCTGGGGCTCACATCACCTTCTTTGAGGAATGTTGTAAACACAGGTCTGTTCCCTATATCCTTTTCTCAGGCTTTCCGTGTCTGATGTTTCTTCTGGAAGACCCAGTCTCTGGTCTGTAGCTTCTAGCAGTGACCTTTAGTCAAAAATGAAGGGAGCAGAGAAACCATGTGTTGAGGCCAGGCAGGTCAACTTATTAGAGTAGCTAACATTGTCAGAATGGAGGAGAGTGGAATCTCTATTAGGGTGAGGTACATAAGTGCATGGGTCCACACAATTATTCCAGGAAGACTTCACTGATAATTAACCTGAGGGGAAAATGGATTAATGAACAGTGGAAATACAGACTAATCTGTATGTAAACTATGTGCCACATTGCTTCCAATTGGCATGTGTTTTAAACCAAGGAATAAAGTATTCTTAGAAGCCCACTCATGGACAGCCTTTGTGTTGGCAGTGCACTTGAATTCGAGTATGATTTTCCCCACTCTGCTAGAGAATCCAAATTACTGAAAACTTATTCATATTTGTTACCAAACCCAAACACAGGTTTGTTTGGCTGCCATTCAGTAGGGCCAATAAAGAAAAAAAAAACTGAAACACCAGGCTTGCGGTAAGGAAAGAGCTTTACTATTGAAAGGCAGTCAGAGGAGGAGATCGGAGTTAGAACTCAGATCCACCTCCTCGAGGGGAAAAAGCTAGCCGTTTTAGAAAGGGGAGGGAGAGCGTGTGCTGGGGTTTGAAGAGGGGAGGGGTAGCATGTGACTGTGCTAGGCGGCACCTTTCCACTAGCCTGTGTTTGACCTTGAAGACTGACTTTCTCTTTCCTTGACTGTTTGAACTTTTCTGGTTAGTTTTCATCTTCAGACTGCATTTGGCCTTGTGAGGCTGAGTCTTGATGTCTGGACCTTGACTTTCTGGGAAAGACAGCTCACTCCTATACTAAGGAGGGATACAAAGACCTGGTTGGTTTGAAGCAACAATTGATTATGCTGAATGTGCACACCTGCAGTTAGCAAAGCTTCTCTCAAAGTTTTTTGCTCTAGGAAAGATATTTTAACTTCTTCATGCTTGGTTTCATATTGATAACTGTTACCCATGCAAAAATGAGATTAAATCTTATTTATCAGTTTACCCTACAACATGGGCCCGATAAATAGGGCAGCTCTTACAATATCATTGAGCACATGTAGAAAATATGAAGCATGTTCATTCTCTTTTTTCTTTTTTTGCTGAGGAAATTGTCCCTTAGGTAACATCTGTTGCCAATCTTCCTCTTCTTGCTTGAGGAAGATTGTCCCTGAGCTAACATCTGTGCCAATCTTCCTCTATTTTGTGTGTGGGATGCTGCCACAGTGTGGCACGACCAGCAGTCTGTAGGTCCGCATCTGGGATCCAAACCTGTGAACCCCAGGAGGCTGAAACAGAGTGCACATATTTAAATGTTATGCCACTGGGCTGGCCCCTATCTCTATGTTTTTAACATCCTTTGATGCTTGAGAGTGCTATGTCAAGGGTTTTGCTGGTGGGGATGGGTGGCAAACCTTTAGTGTTACCTAGCTGAGAAAAAGACACAAGGCCAATTTTATTCTTCTGAATTTGGGGCACAATATCAGAAAACAGCAACATCAAAGAGCTGTTGCTCTATGTGAGTACAGGTGTCTGAGGATGAGAAAGGGTCAGAGTGTTGGCTATGTTATTAATCAGACTAACAGTCCTGTAGACAGCATAGCAGAAGGTAACATAACAACCACTCAGCATTTTCAGCTTTTTCTAGAAGTGAGGAATCTCCTATCATTCTATTAATTCTGTTTTGTCATTCTATTAATTTGCTTACAATTGAGATTACTCATGTACGTTAAGTGAGATAATAACTCCCTACCATCGGGTAGAATAGACAAAGGGCACGTAATAACTTTTTAGTGCATCAGGTTGAAAACAGACTGTGATTCAAAGATCATTTCTCTTCTAAGCTATCAGTTCTTCCTCTCTACTATATATACACTTTAAATAATTAATTTTAAATATTTCAATATGTAGATATTTTAAATGTGCATACATATAACAATTATATGACATTGTAACAATTGAAAATATCTAAAGCTTTCAAATTTAGTTTTTAAAATATAATCTCATCAAGTATAAGACAATATTCTTACAACGTGTTTAAATTAAGAATTGAATGTCATGAAGAAAAAATATGTTTCTATAGACAAGAAAATAAAAGTAATAATTCTGTGTTAAAAAGGACTTTTGCTCTCTGTTTCTTTCTTTTCTTTTTTTAACTTCAGGGTCAGGGAGGCTGCATTTGGCCCAAGGGTACCGTTTCTTTTTTCCTTTTTTTTTTTTAAGGTATACTTTTTGGTAAGGAAGATTGGCCCTGAGCTAACATCTGTTGCCAATCCTGCTGTTTTTCTTCTCTCTTCCCAAAGCCCCATGACATATTTCTATATCCTAGTTGTAAGTCATTTTAGAAACTCCAGGTGGAATGCTGCCACAGCATGGCTTGATGAGTTGTGCATAGGTCCACGCCAGGGATCCAAACCTTCCAACCCTGGGCCACTGAAGCTGAGCACGTGAACTTAATCATTGGTCATGGGGCAGCCCCCTTTTGTCTTAAGTATACTTTTTGGTGGGGAAGATTGGCCCTGAGCTAACATAATCTGCCAATCTTCCTGTTTTTTTTTTTTTTATCCCCAAAGCCGCAATACATAGCCGTATATCCTAGTTGCAGGTCATTCTAGTTCTTCTGTGTGGGATGCTGCCACAGCATGGCTTGATGAGTAATGCGTAGGTCTTCGCCGAGGATCCCAACCGATGAACCCTGGGCCACTGAAGTGGAGCATGAACTTAACCACTTGGCCACAGGGCCGGCCCCCTCTAGTTTTAATCAAATTAATTTCCTCAGAATGTTGCAGGTCAGTTACTCCCATTCCATATCAGTCCAAGTTTTTAAAGTAAAGTAGGAATCTTGGAATTACATATTTTACCCACGTTCAAGAATAATACAATCACTGTTGAAATTAAAGTGATCTTCACAACGGCCACTACACTTCAACACACAGGCGCTCTGAAAATGTGTGCAGTGGCTGCCTCTCAGCAAAGACTCCCTGGTTGGTTGCTTGTAGTAGCTCTGAGACTAATTGGTGGCACCTGTGTCACAGGCCTGTTAGCACTGTCAGTCATAGTCTGGGGAATCTTCTAAACACAGAGGGGCTCGGACGTTCAGTGCTAAAATGAATGACAACTGTTAGCTGCATCTAACAGAGAAGCCAGTTATTTTCTCACATAATAAGCGTCTCAGAGGGAGGCAGTTCAAGACTGGGGCAGTGACTCAACATGTCATCTAATGTTTTCTCTGTAGCGTGTTAACTTGTTGCCTAATGGGTCCAGGGGACACCCCTGGCCAGCACGTCTACATTCAAGACAGGAAGAAGGAACAGAGCTCTGCCAATGGTGTCCTTTCCCCCTTTTATCAGGAAGACAAAAGCTTTCCTAGAAACAATCAACAGACATCCACTTACATCTCATTGACCAGAATTGTGTCATGAAAAGCCCAGAAACGAGGGAAGCTGGAAAATTATTTTTCTGCTCCCTCCCCCAAAGTGGAATTCTGTGATAGCAAAAAGGATAAACTGGAGACAGAGGGAGCAATGCGCACTGTGTGCTTCGATTAGCACTTTGCCTAAAAGGACGACTGGAATCACATCCTTCTCCCCATGTGCTTCTCTACTCTCATGAGGTCTCGAAGCCAACATGGCGGGACAGGACCTCTCAGTCCCCAGCACAAGAGGGGCTGGCAGGGGTGGCTGGTGGAAGGGCTGGTCACAGGCTTCAGAGCCCTGAGCCCACATTCTCCTCAGCCTCTGTGATATCACAGTGAGACTTCTGCCTTCCACCCTGGGCTGTGGCTTCAGCGCTTACTATGGCTTCAGCGGTCGCTGTGGACACAGGGCTCCTGGAGCCAGGATTGGGGAGGGCGCCTGTGGGCAGAGGGGGCCCAGCCATGCCACTCTCAGAGGATGGCAGGCCTCAGGGCCCACTTCCTTGGATGCTTGCAAGCCTGTTCGCCGCCTTCCATGTAGTGCTGCTGCTCGTTGTCAGTGGCCTCTGCTTCGCATTCCCGTGAGTCTCCCACACAAGCCGGCAGGTTTCTGACAGACAGAAGGGAACAAAGATCATGGTATGGAGCAGGGGAAGTACAGAAGAGGGGTCAGGGAAAGGAGGATATTCTAGGCAGAGGGACTCGAAGGTGCAAAGGCACTGAGGCACAGAGTGCTTGGCGCCTTCGGCAGCTGGTGGTGGCGGAGCCTCTGAGGATCTGTCACTAGCCTGGATATTTAGAGCAGACTTTAAGGTCTGTGAGTCCTGACCAGGTGGACTGAGTCCTGGGGGGAGCTCTGGGACCCCAAGATCAGGGCTGAGTCCTGCTCTGGTCTCAGTTGCAGATGGCTGGCCCAGAACGGGGAGTGGGTCTATCCCATTTTCACAGGCCCCCTCTTCGTCCTCACCTTCTGCAGTCTCCTTTCCCTCCACTTGTCAGACCCTGGCATCTTGCATCAAGGTGAGCTCTCAGCTCCCTGGGAGAAGGAGGTAGCAGCCTACAGGCTCCTGGCTGCAAGGATGATTCCTAACGTGCTCCCCCATCTCCCATCCTTGGGTCTCATGACCCTTTCCCCACACAACCTCATTTGCTTGGGCCCTGCTTCTGGCGCTTCATTTCCCAAGCCACCAGGATGTGGAAAAACAGCATTCTGGAGGTTTCCATTTGCCTTGGTGGGGGAAGCCCGGGGCAGACCAGGGAGAGAAGCCAGCTCTTGGCAACCACTCAGTTCTCTTCTTCCTTCCCACTGCATGCACTCCTTAAAGCATCAATCCCAGTTTCAAAGGCCTGTGTCCTCACAGAGCTCCTCTGGCTGGAAACTACCTTCCTGTGGACTGCCAGCCTCTCTGAGTGTGGTCAGTCCACTGAGTGGGGACCAGGGATTCCCCTGCCCACCTCCTCCCCACCCTTCCTGGAGCCCTGTGATGTGGCGGGGGTACCCCCACCCCCACCAGCAGCACAGTGATGGGAGGGCTGCTGTTGCTGCCCAGTTCTCTTCCCATGCAAGGCTCCAACGAACTTGGCCCCATGATGGCGCCTGTGGTGTGGGTGAACCACAGGGCCTTCCTCCTGCAGTGGTGCCCAAAGTGCTGCTTCCTCCGCCCACTCCGGACCTACCACATCCCCTGGTGCAACATTTGTGTGGAGGTGAGCGCCCCTCCCATCTGCCCACCTGCCCTCGCCCAACCCCCCATCACCTGGTTGGGACCAGGAGGCCCACTTCCACGGGGGGGCCAGTGGCAGGCTTGAAACCACTGCTAAAGGCCAAGGGTGGCAGTAACTCCCAGCCACTCTTGGTCACTCATTCAGGTCACTGCCTCTGTGCCTGCATCTGACCTGGGAGGCTGGCCCCTGCCTGCCCAGGTGCTGAAAGGCACAGGTGCATCCATGTCTATGCTTGGCCTGGTCAGGCCAGGGAGGGGAAAGACACCCTTGTCCCACCCCAGGGCTCGCTGACATTAGATGCTCAAGGGCCCTCTGGCTGACTGTAGGACTGGCCTAGGGAGATTTGCCTGTCCTCTCTTGGGTCCAGGCCAGACAAACTCCTGGGTTCTGAGAGTTTGTCTCCCTTGTGTGCAGAGCCTGCCAAGGTTTGCAAATGTGCTGTCTTATCTGCTTCTTACAACCCTGGGAGGCTGGGGGATTGGGGGTGTCATTATTACTCTCATTCAGTGGAGGAGAAAACAGAAGTCCTGCTGAGGTGCCACAGAAGGCCAGGCATATCTTGTCTCTAGAGCCCTCTTGACAGGTGACCTTGAGCCACAGAGCCCTAAAGTGCTCTAGCCACGGAAATGCCAGCAATAGGGACTTTTTAGCTTAGTTTCTCGGGGGGAAGGGAGACAGCGCTGGAGACCAGGGGCTGATGGCCTAGGGGTCTAGGGTAAGGCTCAGGTTTAGGGGCGATGGAGGCTAAGCCAGAGGTCGGGTCCTCGACGGCGCCCACTCTCCCTCTCACCCAGGAATTTGACCACCACCGCAAGTGGGTCAATAATTGCATCCGTCACAGCAATTTCCGCGTCTTCATGCTGCTGGTCCAGTCGCTATGCCTGTACTCGGACGCCATGCTGGTCACCTGCCTGATTTTCCTGGTGCGCACGATTCACCTGCCATTCACCACGGACAAGATCATCGTGTATCAACCAGGCTGCGGAGCCCCCTTGGGGAGCGGTGGGCAGGGTGGGGACAACAATGGGCTGGGTCACGGGGGCTAGGCGAGTGGTGGGCGGGGTTCGAGAGAGAAGCCGCCGGGGAGAACCAGCCTGGGAGGAGGGGATGGTGGTAGGGTCGGGGGCATGGACGGGGCGAGGAGGCTCTGGGGGAGAGTCTAGGATCTAGCAGGGTCTTGGATGGAGGCAGCCCGGGGGCCTGGACAGCAGGATGGGATGAGGTTTACCTGGGGCTGGAGCGCAGGGAGCGGGTAGACCCTCCGCTCGTGGGCGCGGCCGTTGGGGCGGAGTCTGGGTGAGGGGCGGGGCCCCGGAGGACGGTTGGCGGCGCTGTTCTTAGCTCGTGGGCGGCATCCTAGCGGCCATACCCGCCGCCGGCTTCCTGCTGCTTCACTTCGTGCTGCTGCTAATCAAGGTCAGGTCGGTGAGCGCGGCCCAGGGCTCCCACGAGGGCAAGGTAAGCGGGCCCGGGGGGCGCCACGACACGGGGCTGTGGGCGGTCACCTTGCCCCTCCCGGACCTCCGTCTGCACTTTCCGCTGTTTCTGCGGCACCCTGGTTGTCATGCTTCACTTCCATCGAAGGTGCTTCGTTGCCCTTCAGACCCAGATTCAGCTCAGGTCGAAGGTGTCCTGTGTGCCAGGCCGCAGGTGCATGATTTTGGGCGCTGGGCGGGGAGGTGAGTGAGGCTCCATCCTGCGCTTGTGTTGATAAGGAACCTGAAGTCAGAATAACCCCCGCCAGACGCCCATGAACACTGAGAGAGGGCCTGCCCTACGCTGTGCAGCACGGACTCAGGAGGAACAGAGAGGTCAGAGAGAACCGCCAGTGGAGAGGGTTTTGGGTGGGCAGAGGGCAGAGGGCAGAGGGCAGAGGGCAGAGGGGAGGGCATTGCAGGTGAGCGGCACAGCTTGCAAAAAGGCGGGGAAGACCCAGAGTCTGCAGGCTGTTGAGAGGACGGTGAGGAGACAGTTGTAATTGGAACAGAAAGTGGATGGGAAATCAAATGGCCAGCTTGAAAAGGCCCAGAAAGTCAGGTGGAGAATTTAGTTTTCGTGCCTGGAAACCTGCGAACCGTGGCAGGATTTTTTTTTTTTTTTACATGCAGTAAAATTTACCTTTTTTTTTTTTTTTTTTGCTTTGTACTATTCCATCATATGGATATACCACAGCTTGTTTATCCATTTGTCAGTTGAAGGACATTTGGGTTCTTTCCAGTTTTTGGTGATTGTAAAAAAGCAGCCATAAACATTTGTGTACAGGCCCGTGAACATAAAGTTTTCCCTTCTTTTTGGGTAAATACATTAAGAGAGGCATTGCTGGGTTATATGGTAACTGAATGTTTAACTTTGTAAGCAACTGCCAAATTGTCTTCCAAAATGCCTGTACCATTTTGCATTCCCACAAGCAATATATGAGAATTCTGGTTGCTTCTGCATCCTCACTGACATTTGGCACTGTCAGGTTTTTTTATGTTTTTTGTTTTCCCATCTTAGCTAGTCTAACAAATGTTTGGTGTATCTCATTGTGGTTTTAATTTGCATCTTCCTAATGACTAATGATGGTGAGCATCTTTTCATCTTCTTATTTACCGTCTGTATATCTGTGATTTTATGTCTGTTCCAATCTTTTGACCATTCCAGAAAATTGTGTTGTTTTCTTCTTATTGAGTTTTAAGAGTTCTGTATATATTCTGGATTCAGATATGTGTTTTGCAAATATTTTCCCCAGACTTTTGCTTATTATCCCATTTCCTTTACAGTGTTTGTCAAAGATCAGAAGTTTTAAATTTGGTGAAGTGCCATATCAGTTTTTCTTTTATGGATTGTATTTCTGGTGTTGTAATTAAGCAATCTTTGCCTAACACAAGGCCACAAATATTTTTTCATATGTTTTCTTCTAGAAGTTCTATAGTTTTAGATTTCCTGTTCAGGCCTCTGATTCATTGTGGGTTAAATTTTATACCTGATGCAAGGTATGGGTCAAGATTTATGGTTTTTTGCGTATGAGTTGTGCTAACACCATTTGTTTAAAAAAATCCTTTTTCCATTGGGTTGCCTTTGAACATTTGTCAAAAATCAATTGACTATACAGGTATGGGAGTATTTCTGAACTCTGTTCTTTTGCCAGTGTCACACTGTCTTCCTCAGTAGCTTTCTATTAAGTCTTGAAATCACACAATATGAGATCTCCATCTTTTTTGTGTTTTTTTTCCAAAGTTCTTCTGGGTATCCTAATTCCTTTGATTTTCCATATATATTTTATTATCAGCTTGTGAATTTCTACAAAAATGTTTGCTGAGATTTTCATTTGGATTTCATTGAACCTATAGACCAATTTGGAAATTTGAAATTTTAAGAATATTGAGTTTTGAATCCATGAACGTGGGATACCTCTCCAATTCTTTATGTTGATCCTGATTTCTTTCCGTAGTGTTTTGTAGTTTTTAGTATATGGATCTTGCATACACTGTGTTAGATTTTTTCTAAGTACTTCATGGTATTTTGTGCTATTATAAATTTTTTAAAATTTCCTTTCCGTTTGTTTATTATTATAAGAAAATACAATGGAATTTTATATATTGGACTTGGATCTTGCAGTTTTGCTAGACTCACTTTTTTGTTGATCCTATGTGGAAAATCATGTATCTGAGAGTAAGGGCAGTTTCATTTCTTCCTTTCCAACATGCATGGCTTTACTCTTTTTTCTTTTCTTACTGCAGTGTCTTGGACCTCTGGTAGAATGTTGAGTTGAAGTGGTTAAAGTGAACGTCTTGGCCATGGGTTTCCTTCAGCAGGATGATGACTTGACTCAGAGCTGTTTTAGGAAGACTGTAGTGGGCCACATTGATGAGGGCAGGGCTGGAGGCAATGAGACAGCTGAAAGGACAGAGGAGCCCTCTGTCCCCACACCTCCCATCCTTCTAGTCACCACTCAGTCACTCCACCCCACCCATATTTCGTTCCCAGCTCCCCTGTGACTCCTCTGCTCAGCCCTTACTCGTCAGCCCCCTGTGGTCTGCCTGTCTTCTCTCTCCAGCCTCAGTCCATCATTTCAGCCTCTCTTGGGCAGCACTGTCCCTTCCCATATCCTGTGCTTCTTCAGCCCCAGGTCAGGCCATAGGCCTGCCCTCCCTCCACTGCTCAGAATGAGGCTCTCCCAATCCAGGATCTCCAGCCTTAAGAAACCTAAGTGTGGTCTTCTCTTTTCAGCAGGCCCTCTTTCCCATATTCTGCCGAACCCATTTCAGGTGTTCTTCACACACCTCAATTTCGTTTCCTTCCTGCCTCCATGCCTGACAACAATGTCTGCTGGGGCCACTTAGTAGTTGATATAGCAAGGGCATTGGACCTTAAACTTAAATCACAGCTCCACAACATAGCAACAGGGAGATCTTTGGTATGTTACCTAGCCACCTGGTGCCTCAGTTTCCCCATCTGTAAAAGAAGGTAGCATGGGTTAATTTGTGTAAGACACATAGAACAGTGGCTCATACTAGTAAGTGTCCTCTCTGTTGTTATTATGATTACCATTTCTTCCTTTCATCATTTACACATGTTCATGTCTCTCTCATCTTCAAAACAAAACAAACATCCATTAACATCATGGTCGTCCACTCCACCTGTCCTACTCTCCCCTCAGCAGAGCCCTGGTTCCTGAGAGAGTTGGCTATGCACGCTAGCATCATTCTTCACCTTCCCCAGCCCACTTCAGCCTCTGTCCTCATACTGTCACACTGATGCTGCTCTCCCTACGTGGCCAAAACCAGTGGGCAGTCCTCAGACAGATGTTTCTGGGCTCCACACGGCCCCATCTGAAACTGAAGGCACCTGCAGTGGCCATTCCCAGCCTCTCGGGCCCGGCTCCCTCTGCTTTCCTGGCTGCTGCAGCTCTGCCTGCCTGGTGGAGTCTTGGCCTGGGCTGCCTGCTCTTCCCTCTGATCCCCTCTCTCGGCTGTTCTCCACTCCCCAGCTGCCCTCACCACCCTGCAGGTTACAGTTGGCTCCATTGTTTGTGGCATATCCTCAGTCCCCAGCACAGTGCCTGGAACATTGTTGAGGCCCCCAAATATTTATGAGCTAACGAGTGAAAATGCAGACAAAGGAATGCATAAGGCTTTGGGATAGAAAGAGAGAGAAAGAGAGAGAGAGAGAGAGAGAAGCCTGGTGCCCTAAGCCCTGGAGAAGAAGGTGAGAGAGCAGAGGCCGCAGGGAGGTGGGTAGCAGGGGCGACAAGACGCCCACTTGGGTCTTGGTCCGGTGGAGTGTGACGACATTTGAGACTCACAGTTGGAGCAGGAGACCCAGGTCTGGGGTCAGTGAGAGAGGACAGTGTGGGAAGCTTAGAGCTGTTGGTTCCAGTCATGGCTGAGAGGGTCCCATGTGGGGAGAAGATGGGGCTCGATTTATTGGTCAGTTCTTGTGAATTCATCCGACAGTTATCACTCCTTTAAGCACTGAACAAGCAACATTTTCCCATACTTCATATACATCTCATAAATCAAAATTTATTTCTCAAAATTTGAAATTTTGATTGTAAATTTAACCAAACTCCTTTTACCATTTAGCTTTCCTTAAATGCTTTAAACTCCTTAAGTATTGCAGAGAGCAAACTCTCACAATGGTTAGTGTTGCTTTCTGGCAACAATGGGACATTCTGGAGCCAACTTGACTTTTCGTCCCCCAGGGGTCAGTGCCCTGCGTGGAGCCCTGGTTCCTTTTGGTGGAGAACAGTGCTGATGATGAAAATCTCTGTGACAGGGAGAAAGGGGAGGTAGTAGTGGGCAGAGGTGCTTCTGGGCCACTTCGGTCGTGACAAACATTTTGTAGCTCAGGCCCTTGAAGGTGGGGTGAGACTCGGCCTGCACTGGCGGGGGAGAAGGGGGCACGGCCGATGGGTGGAGGGCAGGGAGGAGGAGAACCTAGTCAATAGTGTCCAGGGAAGGACTTGACCTTTGGGCTTGACCTTTACTGCACTGGGTGCTCAGGATCTTCAGCCCGGATGTCCAGGGCCATGTGAGTTTGGTTAGGGAAGTACGATTTGGCCCCAACCAACTGCCCTTCCGGATAGTGAAGTTCAGTGAAGGCACAAGTGTAGAAATAAATGAGAGGTGGGAAAGCAGAGAAGTGAGGAACGAGGGTGGAAGTGTCTGGAGTGGTTTCCGTTCGCTTGACATTATACCCTCAAGGTCCGTCTATGTTGTTGCAAATAGGAAGTTTTATCTTTTTTTATGGCCCATTTCCATTGTATGTATATACCCCATTGTCTTTATCCATTCATCCTTAGAAGGGCTCTTGGGTTGCTTCCATGTCTTGGCTATTGTGAGTAATGCTGTAATGAACATAGGGATGCATAAATCTCTTTGGATTGTTGATTTCATGTTCTTTGGATAAATACCCTGTATTGGAACAGCTGGATCATATGGTATTTTTTGAGGAATCGCCATAGTGTTTTCCATAGTGGCTACACCAGTTTGTACTCCCACCGGCAGTGTATAAGGATTCTCTTTTCTCCACATCCTCTCCAACATTTATTATTTTTTTCTCGTTAATTGTTGAGGTAGGCCTGTATTGCTATAAATTTCTCTCTTAGAACCACTTTTGCTGTATCCCATAAATTTTGGCATGTCGTATTTTCATTTTCATTTGTCTCCAGGTATTTTTTTGATTTCCCCTTCGATTTCTTCAGTGACCCAGTCATTGTTCAGTAGCATTTTGTTTAGTCTCCACATATTTGTGGCTTTTCTTCCTGTAGTTAATTTCTAGTTTCATACCATTATGGTCAGAAAAGATGCTTGGTATTATTTCAATCTTCTTAACTTTATTGAGGCTTGTTTTGTGGCCTAATATGTGATCAATCCTGAAGAATGTTCCATGTGCATTTGAAAAGCATGTGTATTCTACGGTTTTTGGATGGAATGTTATGTATATATCTACTAACTCCATCTGATCTAAAGTGTTGTTTAAGGCCAGTGTTTCCTTCTTGATCTTCTGTTTGGATGAGCTAGCCATTGCTGTAAGTGGAATGTTAAAGTCCCCTGCTATTATGGTATTGCTGTTTATTTCTCCTTTCAGATCTTTTAATAATTACTTTATATATTTAGGTGCTCCTATGTTGCGTGCATAGATATTTACAAGTACACCACCAAGGCTATTACACCCTTCTTTGGGGAATGTGAAACAGCAGAACTGAGGTAAACCCCCAGGCCTGTTCCATAAAATAAGCAAACAACTGACAGGTGAGAGCCACAGGTGGAGAAGGCTTTGTACTTCCCAGCTGTTGATGGGACTCTGAGAATGGAGGGAACAATTTTATAGTAAGAAAAAAGGATCCCTGAGATAGGGAGAAAACCAGAGATGGCACCAACAAAACACATGACTACGTCATTGGTGGAGGTATCAGAACAGGCAAGGTTGAGGAGTTGAGAAGGATCATAAAAGAAATTAGAAATTTCCACATCCTTGAAGTAGGTAAGTTGTAACACAATCAAATTGTGTGGCTGGGATTCCAATATGCTGATAAAAAAAGGCGCCAAAACTAAGAAGCCACAGAGGTGTGAGTTTGTGATGACTGGATAGTGGAGTGGGTGACAGATGGCTGCAAACTGCTCGTATGCCATCACAGTGAGGAGCATACAATCCATACATCCAAAAAGGATAAAAAAAAAGACATCCGTGTCAGGCAGCCCACATAGGAGATGACTCTCCTGTGAATTTGGATGTCCACAGTCATCTTGGGGATGGTGGTGGAAGAGTAACCAATGTCAGCCAAGGACAGGTTGGAGAGAAATACACGGGGGTGTGGAGGTGGGAGTCAGATCTGGCAGTCAGGATGATGAGCAGATTCCCAAGCATGGTGACCAGGTACATGGACAGGAAGAGCCCAAAGAAAACAGATTGTAGTTCCAGATCATCCGAGAGTCCCATGAGGAGGAATTCTGAGACATGTGTTAGGTTTTGTTGTTCTATGTAGCTTGGGCACCTTTTGATTAAAAAAAAAGAAGTGTTGGATGAAAGGAAACAAGAAAAATGGCAACTATGACTGTGTCTATAATTTTGGATTTATGCTTTTCACTAGTAAAGTATTCACACTTGAAGACCATGCACCCCCAGTACACTCAGCAATATTTCTCAGTTGGGATAAACTCAATCTTCATAGTACTCTTCTTTCATTACTTTTCTGTGTTACTCATCGCTTTCTATCCACACCAAATTAGAGATGCTCGACCAAAGGATGCTAAATGAGGAAGAACATTACAAATAACATGAACACAGTAAAATAGAGGCAAAATTCTTTTAAGACAAAACATAGAGAAGAAATATCCTTCCTCATTGAAGAAAATAAAATGATTCTAATTGAAGGAAATTAAGAAGCAGTCTAATATATTTTATTTGTAGGCAACACTAGATATTCCCTTGATTGACAACTGTTATAAATATTCTATAAGTGCCAGATCATGTTAGCTGGATTTGAAATGAAATTTGAATGTACATATTCAGAAAACATTTTTAAGTACTAGATACCTTCATGGGTTTTCATCATTATTTGGTTTTCTGACTTCACTTCTTCCTGGAAATAAGTGCTCGTTCAAATATGTGGGTCATCTTTTAAAAGTCATTTAATATGTAACTCTTATCCTTCGCTTTCATAAACTTCAATATTTGATAAAATGTGGATTGGCTAACTCTATATAATCATACAGCTCTGCTGACCACAATGATGACATTAGTGTTCAATGCAACTGTGAATGATGAGACAATAATGAAATTTTGAGAAAACCTCTTGAATTTTTAATTTTGTATAAAAGTGTTTGCATCAACCCCAAATAGTGGTGTGTGAGACCACTATTTACCTTTTTTTTCACTCTGTTGTTCCTGGCAATACTGATTGATTGTTTTTCTGAACCCTCTTATTTACGGTTAAGGAGTTTAGAGCCAGGAGAGACATTAAAGCCATATTTAAGACCCACCCTTCTTATGCCTTGTTAACAAATTTTCCTCTCAATTCTTAGTGATCCAAGGATTGCAATTCTCTTACTTCGGCTACCTGAAGGCAACTCAGGTTCATTATTTTGGCAAGTCACACTATGGTTTAATCAGGAAAAATTGCAAAGGAGAAAAGTAAAGATAGTAAGGTAAACAACTCTGGTCAGGTTTCTCAACTGTAAATAGGGGGAAAATTGAACCTAGTTTATAAAATTGTTGTAAGAAAGTTTTAAAAAATTATTTAAATTGCTTAGACTTGTGCTTCTCATTACTAGTAAATCAATATATTTATCTGTGGATTTTTTCATGTATACTGATGTCCTCATTTTAGCCTAGAAGCGATTTAATTAGAATCTCTCTATATGAAGAATATTACTGCTAAAATTTGAGTTTTCTCAGTATCTTTGCATAATACTATTCCTCTGCATACCTGACCCCCAAAAGCAACCAGAGTCATGAATTTGGGGTGCATTTTCCTTCAGTGTTTCAATAATTGATTTATGTATGCATAAGCAGTTTCCTGAAATGCTTATCTAAACCATATGCTACACGTGTTACCCTCAAAATGTCCTCGTTTGTCATAACATAGTGTTTAAATCTCTGCGTGAGGTATTCACATGTACTTCAGATATTTTAACTGATGCATCAGCTGAGGGAGGGACATCATTTTATTCCATCTATTATTTTAGATTAATATATTTTGAATATATAGTTAATACATTTAAATATAATCTGTATTTAATACATATTTAATATTTAATACACGTGAAATTTTCATCTTCTATAGCAAATATTTTCAATCTCAGACTTGCAAACTGAATTGTGAAATGCATGACTATTCATAGAAAACCCTATAAACCACAATTTCTGTGCCATGATGTCCCCTATAACCAGTGGCTCACTCTCATATTCACAGGGAAGCTCCCTAACCCGCAGAGGAGAAATCAATTCTTTGACCTCAATTTTATGTCTGAGGCCAAAGTAGCTTTGAAAAGAGAACCATTCATCAGCTGTGGTGGCGAACACAGAGCCCTGGTGCACAGATAAAGGGATCAGCGTTTGAGTCCTGAATCTTTCATCCCCTGTATGTGGAGTGTGTGTAATTCTCATGCATTCTCTCCTTGTGTTCCTTATTGCCAAGGGGAGAATAAAACCCATCTCCAGGACTTGTGTGTTCCCTAAGGGAAATTTGGAACTTAATAAAACTTTTGTCATTGTTTTCAACAAGAATTTCAATCATTATTGGGATAGTGTGTTAAGTAATTCAATATCATACCAAAAATCTAGTGATCTTTTATGGAATATGTGGCAAGGAGGGCCAAGCCATCCTTGTCTTAGGGCCCTGGAACATGGGATGGCTTCAGATCTGAAAGTGTGTCTAAGCCCGTGAAATAAGATTTATCTCCCTTTCTCTTTCTGCTTCATATTTTTT